>NW_027285668.1:0-32011 GCF_040894005.1 Engystomops pustulosus | reverse complement strand
TACATAATATATATATATCGTATACAGCTCTCCTACATAATATATATATATCGTATACAGCCCTCCTACATAATATATATATATCGTATACAGCTCTCCTACATAATATATAAATATCGTATACAGCCCTCCTACATAATATATATATATATCGTATACAGCCTCTCCTACATAATATATATATATCGTATACAGCCTCCTACATAATATATATATATCGTATACAGCTCTCCTACATAATATATATATATCGTATACAGCTCTCCTACATAATATATATATATCGTATACAGCCCTCCTACATAATATATATATATATCGTATACAGCTCTCCTACATATATATATATATATCATATACAGCCCTCCTACATAATATATATATATCGTATACAGCCCTCCTACATAATATATATATATATCGTATACAGCTCTCCTACATAATATATATATATCGTATACAGCCCTCCTATATAATATATATATATATACGTATACAGCCCTCCTTCATAATATATATATATCGTATACAGCCCTCCTACATAATATATATATATCGTATACAGCTCTCCTACATAATATATATATATCGTATACAGCCCTCCTACATAATATATATATATCGTATACAGCCCTCCTACATAATATTATATATATCGTATACAGCTCTCCTACATAATAATATATATATATATCATATACAGCTCTCCTACATAATATATATATATCGTATACAGCCCTCCTACATAATATAAATATATCGTATACAGCCCTCCTACATAATATATATATATCGTATACAGCCCTCCTACATAATATATATTATATCGTATACAGCTCTCCTACATAATATATATATATCGTATACAGCCTCCTACATAATATAAATATCTGTATACAGCCCTCCTACATAATATATATATATATATCGTATACAGCTCTCCTACATAATATATATATATCGTATACAGCCCTCCTACATAATATATATATATCGTATACAGCTCTCCTACATAATATATATATATATATCGTATACAGCTCTCCTACATAATATATATATATCGTATACAGCCCTCCTACATAATATAAATATATCGTATACAGCCCTCCTACATATATATATATATATATCGTATACAGCCCTCCTACATAATATATATATATATATATATCGTATACAGCTCTCCTACATAATATATATATCGTATACAGCCCTCCTATATAATATATATATATATCGTATACAGCCCTCCTTCATAATATATATATATCGTATACAGCCCTCCTACATAATATATATATATCGTATACAGCTCTCCTACATAATATATATATATATATCGTATACAGCCCTCCTACATAATATATATATATCGTATACAGCCCTCCTACATAATATATATATATCGTATACAGCTCTCCTACATAATATATATATATATATCGTATACAGCTCTCCTACATAATATATATATATATATATCGTATACAGCTCTCCTACATAATATATATATATCGTATACAGCCCTCCTACATAATATATATATATCGTATACAGCCCTCCTACATAATATATATATATCGTATACAGCCCTCCTACATAATATATATATATATATCGTATACAGCCCTCCTACATAATATATATATATCGTATACAGCTCTCCTACATAATATATATATATATCGTGTACAGCCCTCCTACATAATATATATATATCGTATACAGCCCTCCTACATAATATATATATATATATATCGTATACAGCCCTCCTATATAATATATATATATCGTATACAGCTCTCCTGTATAATATATATATATCGTATACAGCCCTCCTACATAATATATATATATCGTATACAGCCCTCCTATATAATATATATATATATAATATATCGTATACAGCCCTCCTACATAATATATATATATCATATACAGCCCTCCTATATAATATACATATATATCGTATACAGCCCTCCTACATAATATATATATATCGTATACAGCCCTCCTACATAATATATATATATCGTATACAGCCCTCCTACATAATATATATATATCGTATACAGCCCTCCTACATAATATATATATATATCGTATACAGCCCTCCTATATAATATATATATATCGTATACAGCTCCTATATAATATATATATATCGTATACAGCTCTCCTACATAATATATATATATATCGTGTACAGCCCTCCTACATAATATATATATATCGTATACAGCCCTCCTACATAATATATATATATCGTATACAGCCCTCCTACATAATATATATATATCGTATACAGCCCTCCTACATAATATATATATATCGTATACAGCCCTCCTACATAATATATATATATCGTATACAGCCCTCCTATATAATATATATATATCGTATACAGCCCTCCTACATAATATATATATATCGTATACAGCCCTCCTACATAATATATATATATCGTATACAGCCCTCCTACATTATATATATATATCGTATACAGACCTCCTACATAATATATATATATATCGTATACAGCCCTCCTACATAATATATATATATCGTATACAGCCCTCCTACATAATATATATATATCGTATACAGCCCTCCTACATAATATATATATATATCGTATACAGCCCTCCTACATAATATATATATATCGTATACAGCCCTCCTACATAATATATATATATCGTATACAGCCCTCCTACATAATATATATATATCGTATACAGCCCTCCTACATAATATATATATATATATATCATATACAGCTCTCCTACATAATATATATATATCGTATACAGCTCTCCTATATAACATATATATATATCGTATACAGCCCTCCTACATAATATATATATATATATATATATATATATCGTATACAGCCCTCCTACATAATATATATATATATCGTATACAGCTCTTCTACATAATATATATATATATCGTATACAGCCCTCCTATATAATATATATATATATATATCGTATACAGCCCTCCTACATAATATATATATATATCGTATACAGCCCTCCTACATAATATATATATATATATATATATATATATCGTATACAGCCCTCCTACATAATATATATATATATCGTATACAGCCCTCCTACATAATATATATATATATATATCGTATACAGCCCTCCTACATAATATATATATATATCGTATACAGCCCTCCTACATAATATATATATATATCGTATACAGCCCTCCTACATAATATATATATATATATCGTATACAGCTCTTCTACATAATATATATATATCGTGTACAGCCCTCCTACATAATATATATATATCGTGTACAGCCCTCCTATATAATATATATATATATCGTATACAGCTCTCCTACATAATATATATATATCGTATACAGCTCTCCTACATAATATATATATATATCATATACAGCTCTCCTACATAATATATATATATCGTATACAGCCCTCCTACATAATATATATATATCGTATACAGCTCTCCTACATAATATATATATATCGTATACAGCCCTCCCCCCCCCCCTACATAATATATATATATCGTATACAGCCCTCCTACATAATATATATATCGTATACAGCTCTCCTATATAATATATATATATATATCGTATACAGCCCTCCTACATAATATATATATATATCTTATACAGCCCTCCTACATAATATATATATATCGTATACAGCTCTCCTACATAATATATATATATCGTATACAGCCCTCCTATATAATATATATATATATCGTATACAGCTCTCCTACATAATATATATATATCGTATACAGCCCTCCTACATAATATATATATCGTATACAGCTCTCCTACATAATATATATATCGTATACAGCCCTCCTACATAATATATATATATCGTATACAGCCCTCCTACATAATATATATATCGTATACAGCTCTCCTACATAATATATATATCGTATACAGCCCTCCTACATAATATATATATATCGTATACAGCCCTCCTACATAATATATATATATCGTATACAGACCTCCTACATAATATATATATATCGTATACAACCCTCCTACATAATATATATATATATATATCGTATACAGCCCTCCTATATAATATATATATATCGTATACAGCCCTCCTACATAATATATATATATCGTATACAGCCCTCCTACATAATATATATATATCGTATACAGCTCTCCTACATAATATATATATATCGTATACAGCCCTCCTACATAATATATATATATCGTATACAGCCCTCCTACATAATATATATATCGTATACAGCCCTCCTACATAATATATATATATCGTATACAGCCCTCCTACAAAATATATATATATCGTATACAGCCCTCCTACATAATATATATATATCGTATACAGCCCTCCTACATAATATATATATATCGTATACAGCCCTCCTACATAATATATATATATCGTATACAGACCTCCTACATAATATATATATATCGTATACAACCCTCCTACATAATATATATATATATATATATCGTATACAGCCCTCCTATATAATATATATATATCGTATACAGCCCTCCTACATAATATATATATATCGTATACAGCCCTCCTACATAATATATATATATCGTATACAGCCCTCCTACATAATATATATATCGTATACAGCCCACCTACATAATATATATATCGTATACAGCTCTCCTACATAATATATATATATCGTATACAGCTCTCCTACATAATATATATATATCGTATACAGCCCTCCTATATAATATATATATATCGTATACAGCCCTCCTATATAATATATATATCGTATACAGCTCTCCTACATAATATATATATATCGTATACAGCCCTCCTATATAATATATATATATCGTATACAGCCCTCCTATATAATATATATATATCGTATACAGCCTCCTATATAATATATATATTATCATATACAGCCCTCCTACATAATATATATATATATCATATACAGCCCTCCTACATAATATATATATATCATATACAGCCCTCCTACATAATATATATATATATCGTATACAGCCCTCCTATATAATATATATATATCATATACAGCCCTCCTACATAATATATATATATCATATACAGCCCTCCTACATAATATATATATATCGTATACAGCCCTCCTACATAATATATATATATATCATATACAGCCCTCCTACATAATATATATATATCGTATACAGCCCTCCTATATAATATATATATATATCGTATACAGCCCTCCTATATAATATATATATATCATATACAGCCCTCCTACATAATATATATATATCATATACAGCCCTCCTACATAATATATATATCGTATACAGCTCTCCTACATAATATATATATATCGTATACAGCTCTCCTACATAATATATATATATCGTATACAGCCCTCCTACGTAATATATATATATATCGTATACAGCTATCCTAGATAATATATATATATCGTATACAGCCCTCCTATATAATATATATATATCGTATACAGCCCTCCTATATAATATATATATATCGTATACAGCCCTCCTACATAATATATATATATCGTATACATCCCTCCTACATAATATATATATATCGTATACAGCCCTCCTACATAATATATATATATCGTATACAGCCCTCCTACATAATATATATATATCGTATACAGCTCTCCTATATAATATATAGATATCGTATACAGCTCTCCTACATAATATATATATATCGTATACAGCTCTCCTATATAATATGTATATATCGTATACAGCCCTCCTATATAATATGTATATATCGTATACAGCCCTCCTATATAATATATATATATCGTATACAGCTCTCCTACATAATATATAAATATCGTATACAGCCCTCCTATATAATATATATATATCGTATACAGCCCTTCTATATAATATATATATATCGTATACAGCCCTCCTATATAATATATATATATCGTATACAGCCCTCCTATATAATATGTATATATCGTATACAGCCCTCCTATATAATATATATATCGTATACAGCCCTCCTACATAATATATATATATCGTATACAGCCCTCCTACATAAATATATATATCGTATACAGCCCTCCTATATAATATATATATATCGTATACAGCTCTCCTACATAATATATATATAATCGTATACAGCTCTCCTACATAATATATATATATCGTATACAGCTCTCCTACATAATATATATATCATATACAGCCCTCCTACATAATATATATATATTGTATACAGCCCTCCTACATAATATATATATATCGTATACAGCCCTCCTACATAATATATATATATTGTATACAGCCCTCCTACATAATATATATATATCGTATACAGCACTCCTATATAATATATATATATCGTATACAGCCCTCCTATATAATATATATATATCGTATACAGCCCTCCTACATAATATATATATATCGTATACAGCTCTCCTACATAATATATATATATCGTATACAGCCCTCCTACATAATATATATATATCGTATACAGCCCTCCTACATAATATATATTGTATACAGCCCTCCTACATAATATATATATATCGTATACAGCACTCCTATATAATATATATATATATCGTATACAGCCCTCCTACATAATATATATATATTGTATACAGCCCTCCTACATAATATATATATATCGTATACAGCACTCCTACATAATATATATATATCGTATACAGCCCTCCTACATAATATATATATATCGTATACAGCCCTCCTACATAATATATATACATCGTATACAGCCCTCCTACATAATATATATATATCGTACACAGCCCTCCTATATAATATATATATATCGTATACAGCCCTCCTATATAATATATATATCGTATACAGCCCTCCTACATAATATATATATATCGTATACAGCTCTCCTACATAATATATATATATCGTATACAGCCCTCCTACATTATATATATATCGTATACAGCCCTCCTATATAATATATATATATATATATCGTATACAGCCCTCCTACATTATATATATCGTATACAGCCCTCCTATATAATATAATATATATATCATATACAGCCCTTCTATATAATATATATATATCGTATACAGCCCTCCTACATAATATATATATATATCGTATTCAGCTCTCCTATATAATATATATATATCATATACAGCCCTTCTATATAATATATATATATATCGTATACAGCCTCCTACATAATATATATATAATCGTATACAGCCCTCCTACATAATATATATATATATCGTATACAGCCCTCCTATATAATATATATATATCGTATACAGCTCTCCTACATAATATATATATATCGTATACAGCCCTCCTACATAATATATATATATATATATCGTATACAGCCCTCCTACATAATATATATATATCGTATACAGCCCTCCTATATAATATATATATATCGTATACAGCCCTCCTACATAATATATATATATCGTATACAGCCCTACTACATAATATATATGTATCGTATACAGCCCTCCTACATAATATATATATATCGTATACAGCCCTCCTACATAATATATATATATATCGTATACAGCCCTCCTACATAATATATATATATCGTATACAGCCCTCCTATATAATATATATATATATCGTATACAGCCCTCCTACATAATATATATATATCGTATACAGCCCTCCTACATAATATATATATATCGTATACAGCTCTCCTACATAATATATATATATCGTATACAGCCCTACTACATAATATATATATATCGTATACAGCCCTCCTACATAATATATATATATCGTATACAGCCCTCCTACATAATATATATATATATATCGTATACAGCCCTCCTACATAATATATATATATCGTATACAGCCCTCCTATATAATATATATATATATCGTATACAGCCCTCCTACATAATATATATATATCGTATACAGCCCTCCTACATAATATATATATATCGTATACAGCCCTCCTACATAATATATATATATCGTATACAGCCCTCCTACATAATAAATATATATCGTATACAGCCCTCCTACATAATATATATATATCGTATACAGCTCTCCTACATAATATATATATCGTATACAGCTCTCCTACATAATATATATATCGTATACAGCCCTCCTATATAATATATATATCGTATAAAGCCCTCCTATATAATATATATATATCGTATACAGCTCTCCTACATAATATATATCGTATACAGCACTCCTATATAATATATATATATATATCGTATACAGCCCTCCTACATAATATATATATCGTATACAGCCCTCCTACATAATATATATATATATCGTATACAGCTCTCCTACATAATATATATATATATATATATCGTATACAGCCCTCCTACATAATATATATATATATATCGTATACAGCCCTCCTACATAATATATATATCGTATACAGCCCTCCTACATAATATATATATATATCGTATACAGCTCTCCTACATAATATATATATCGTATACAGCCCTCCTATATAATATATATATATCGTATACAGCCCTCCTATATAATATATATATATCGTATACAGCCCTCCTACATAATATATATATATCATATACAGCCCTTCTATATAATATATATATATCGCATACAGCCCTCCTACATAATATATATATATCGTATACAGCTCTCCTACATAATATATATATATCGTATACAGCCCTCCTATATAATATATATATATCGTATACAGCTCTCCTACATAATATATATATATCGTATACAGCCCTCCTATATAATATATATATATCGTATAGAGCCCTCCTATATAATATATATATATCGTATACAGCCCTCCTACATAATATATATATATCGTATACAGCCCTCCTACATAATATATATATATCGTATACAGCCCTCCTACATAATATATATATATCGTATACAGCCCTCCTACATAATATATATATATCGTATACAGCCCTCCTATATAATATATATATATCGTATACAGCCCTCCTATATAATATATATATATCGTATACAGCCCTCCTATATAATATATATATATCGTATACAGCCCTCCTATATAATATATATATATCGTATACAGCCCTCCTACATAATATATATATAGTATACAGCCCTCCTACATAATATATATATATATCGTATACAGCCCTCCTACATAATATATATATATCGTATACAGCCCTCCTACATAATATATATATATCGTATACAGCCCTCCTACATAATATATATATATCGTATACAGCCCTCCTATATAATATATGTATATCGTATACAGCTCTCCTACATAATATATATATATATCGTATACAGCCCTCCTATATAATATATATATATATATCGTATACAGCTCTCCTATATAATATATATATATCGTATACAGCTCTCCTACATAATATATATATATCGTATACAGCTCTCCTACATAATATATATATATATCGTATACAGCCCTCCTATATAATATATATATATATATATCGTATACAGCTCTCCTACATAATATATATATATCGTATACAGCTCTCCTACATAATATATATATATATCGTATACAGCCCTCCTACATAATATATATATATATATATCGTATACAGCTCTCCTACATAATATATATATATCGTATACAGCCCTCCTACATAATATATATATATCGTATACAGCTCTCCTACATAATATATATATATCGTATACAGCCCTCCTACATAATATATATATATATATATATCGTATACAGCCCTCCTACATATATATATATATATATATATATATATCATATACAGCCCTCCTACATAATATATATATATCGTATACAGCTCTCCTACATAATATATATATATATCATATACAGCCCTCCTACATAATATATATATATCGTATACAGCCCTCCTACATAATATATATATATCATATACAGCTCTCCTACATAATATATATATATCGTATACAGCTCTCCTACATAATATATATATATCGTATACAGCCCTCCTACATAATATATATATATCGTATACAGCTCTCCTACATTATATATATATATCGTATACAGCCCTCCTACATAATATATATATATCGTATACAGCTCTCCTACATAATATATATATATCGTATACAGCTCTCCTACATTATATATATATATCGTATACAGCCCTCCTACATAATATATATATATCGTATACTGCCCTCCTACATAATATATATATCGTATTCAGCTCTCCTACATAATATATATATATCGTATACAGCTCTCCTACATAATATATATATATCGTATACAGCCCTCCTATATAATATATATATCGTATACAGCCCTCCTACATAATATATATATATCGTATACAGCTCTCCTACATAATATATATATATATCGTATACAGCCCTCCTACATTATATATATATCGTATACAGCTCTCCTACATAATATATATATATCGTATACAGCCCTCCTATATAATATATATATATCGTATACAGCCCTCCTACATAATATATATATATCGTATACAGCCCTCCTACATAATATATATATATATATATATATATCGTATACAGCCCTCCTACATAATATATATATATCGTATACAGCCCTCCTACATTATATATATATCGTATACAGCCCTCCTATATAATATATATATATCATATACAGCCCTTCTATATAATATATATATATATCGTATACAGCCCTCCTACATAATATATATATATATCGTATACAGCCCTCCTACATAATATATATATCGTATACAGCTCTCCTACATAATATATATATATCGTATACAGCCCTCCTATATAATATATATATCGTATAAAGCCCTCCTATATAATATATATATATCGTATACAGCCCTCCTACATAATATATATATATCGTATACAGCCCTCCTACATAATATATATATATCGTATACAGCCCTCCTACATAATATATATATATATATCGTATACAGCCCTCCTACATAATATATATATATCGTATACAGCCCTCCTACATTATACATATATCGTATACAGCCCTCCTATATAATATATATATATCATATACAGCCCTTCTATATAATATATATATATATCGTATACAGCCCTCCTACATAATATATATATATATCGTATACAGCCCTCCTACATAATATATATATCGTATACAGCTCTCCTACATAATATATATATATCGTATACAGCCCTCCTATATAATATATATATCGTATAAAGCCCTCCTATATAATATATATATATCGTATACAGCCCTCCTACATAATATATATATATCGTATACAGCTCTCCTACATAATATATATATATATCGTATACAGCCCTCCTATATAATATATATATCGTATACAGCCCTCCTACATAATATATATATATATCGTATACAGCCCTCCTATATAATATATATATATATATATCGTATACAGCTCTCCTACATAATATATATATATATCGTATACAGCCCTCCTATATAATATATATATATATCGTATACAGCCCTCCTATATAATATATATATATATCGTATACAGCTCTCCTACATAATATATATATATATATCGTATACAGCCCTCCTACATAATATATATATATCGTATACAGCTCTCCTACATAATATATATATATCGTATACAGCCCTCCTACATAATATATATATATCGTATACAGCTCTCCTACATAATATATATATATCGTATACAGCCCTCCTACATAATATATATATATCGTATACAGCCCTCCTACATAATATATATATATCGTATACAGCCCTCCTACATAATATATATATATCGTATACAGCCCTCCTACATAATAAATATATATCGTATACAGCCCTCCTACATAATATATATATATATATCGTATACAGCTCTCCTACATAATATATATATCGTATACAGCTCTCCTACATAATATATATATCGTATACAGCCCTCCTATATAATATATATATCGTATAAAGCCCTCCTATATAATATATATATATCGTATACAGCTCTCCTACATAATATATATCGTATACAGCACTCCTATATAATATATATATATATATCGTATACAGCCCTCCTACATAATATATATATCGTATACAGCCCTCCTACATAATATATATATATATCGTATACAGCTCTCCTACATAATATATATATATATATATATCGTATACAGCCCTCCTACATAATATATATATATATATCGTATACAGCCCTCCTACATAATATATATATCGTATACAGCCCTCCTACATAATATATATATATATCGTATACAGCTCTCCTACATAATATATATATCGTATACAGCCCTCCTATATAATATATATATCGTATAAAGCCCTCCTATATAATATATAAATATCGTATACAGCCCTCCTATATAATATATATATATCGTATACAGCCCTCCTATATAATATATATATATCGTATACAGCCCTCCTACATAATATATATATATCATATACAGCCCTTCTATATAATATATATATATCGCATACAGCCCTCCTACATAATATATATATATCGTATACAGCTCTCCTACATAATATATATATATCGTATACAGCCCTCCTATATAATATATATATATCGTATACAGCTCTCCTACATAATATATATATATCGTATACAGCCCTCCTATATAATATATATATATCGTATAGAGCCCTCCTATATAATATATATATATCGTATACAGCCCTCCTACATAATATATATATATCGTATACAGCCCTCCTACATAATATATATATATCGTATACAGCCCTCCTACATAATATATATATATCGTATACAGCCCTCCTACATAATATATATATATCGTATACAGCCCTCCTATATAATATATATATATCGTATACAGCCCTCCTATATAATATATATATATCGTATACAGCCCTCCTATATAATATATATATATCGTATACAGCCCTCCTATATAATATATATATATCGTATACAGCCCTCCTACATAATATATATATAGTATACAGCCCTCCTACATAATATATATATATCGTATACAGCCCTCCTACATAATATATATATATCGTATACAGCCCTCCTACATAATATATATATATCGTATACAGCCCTCCTACATAATATATATATATCGTATACAGCCCTCCTACATAATATATATATATATATCGTATACAGCCCTCCTATATAATATATATATATCGTATACAGCTCTCCTATATAATATATATATATCGTATACAGCTCTCCTACATAATATATATATATCGTATACAGCTCTCCTACATAATATATATATATATCGTATACAGCCCTCCTATATAATATATATATATCGTATACAGCTCTCCTACATAATATATATATATATCGTATACAGCTCTCCTACATAATATATATATATTGTATACAGCTCTCCTACATAATATATATATATATCGTATACAGCCCTCCTACATAATATATATATATCGTATACAGCTCTCCTACATAATATATATATATATCGTATACAGCTCTCCTACATAATATATATATATCGTATACAGCTCTCCTACATAATATATATATATATCGTATACAGCCCTCCTACATAATATATATATATATATATCGTATACAGCTCTCCTACATAATATATATATATCGTATACAGCCCTCCTACATAATATATATATATCGTATACAGCTCTCCTACATAATATATATATATCGTATACAGCCCTCCTACATAATATATATATATATATATCGTATACAGCCCTCCTACATAATATATATATATATATATATATATATATATCATATACAGCCCTCCTACATAATATATATATATCGTATACAGCTCTCCTACATAATATATATATATATCATATACAGCCCTCCTACATAATATATATATATCGTATACAGCCCTCCTACATAATATATATATATCATATACAGCTCTCCTACATAATATATATATATCGTATACAGCTCTCCTACATAATATATATATATCGTATACAGCCCTCCTACATAATATATATATATCGTATACAGCTCTCCTACATTATATATATATATCGTATACAGCCCTCCTACATAATATATATATATCGTATACAGCTCTCCTACATAATATATATATATCGTATACTGCCCTCCTACATAATATATATATCGTATACAGCTCTCCTACATAATATATATATATCGTATACAGCTCTCCTACATAATATATATATATCGTATACAGCCCTCCTATATAATATATATATCGTATACAGCCCTCCTACATAATATATATATATCGTATACAGCTCTCCTACATAATATATATATATATCGTATACAGCCCTCCTACATTATATATATATCGTATACAGCTCTCCTACATAATATATATATATCGTATACAGCCCTCCTATATAATATATATATATCGTATACAGCCCTCCTACATAATATATATATATCGTATACAGCCCTCCTACAAAATATATATATATCGTATACAGCTCTCCTACATAATATATATATATCGTATACAGCCCTCCTACATAATATATATATATCGTATACAGCCCTCCTACATAATATATATATATATATCGTATACAGCCCTCCTACATAATATATATATATCGTATACAGCCCTCCTACATTATATATATATCGTATACAGCCCTCCTATATAATATATATATATCATATACAGCCCTTCTATATAATATATATATATATCGTATACAGCCCTCCTACATAATATATATATATATCGTATACAGCCCTCCTACATAATATATATATCGTATACAGCTCTCCTACATAATATATATATATCGTATACAGCCCTCCTATATAATATATATATCGTATAAAGCCCTCCTATATAATATATATATATCGTATACAGCCCTCCTACATAATATATATATATATATCGTATACAGCCCTCCTACATAATATATATATATCGTATACAGCCCTCCTACATTATACATATATCGTATACAGCCCTCCTATATAATATATATATATCATATACAGCCCTTCTATATAATATATATATATATCGTATACAGCCCTCCTACATAATATATATATATATCGTATACAGCCCTCCTACATAATATATATATCGTATACAGCTCTCCTACATAATATATATATATCGTATACAGCCCTCCTATATAATATATATATCGTATAAAGCCCTCCTATATAATATATATATATCGTATACAGCCCTCCTACATAATATATATATATCGTATACAGCTCTCCTACATAATATATATATATATCGTATACAGCCCTCCTATATAATATATATATCGTATACAGCCCTCCTACATAATATATATATATATCGTATACAGCCCTCCTATATAATATATATATATATATATATATCGTATACAGCTCTCCTACATAATATATATATATATCGTATACAGCCCTCCTATATAATATATATATATATCGTATACAGCCCTCCTATATAATATATATATATATCGTATACAGCTCTCCTACATAATATATATATATATATCGTATACAGCCCTCCTACATAATATATATATATCGTATACAGCCCTCCTACAAAATATATATATATCGTATACAGCCCTCCTACATAATATATATATATCGTATACAGCCCTCCTACATAATATATATATATCGTATACAGCCCTCCTACATAATATATATATATCGTATACAGACCTCCTACATAATATATATATATCGTATACAACCCTCCTACATAATATATATATATATATATATCGTATACAGCCCTCCTATATAATATATATATATCGTATACAGCCCTCCTACATAATATATATATATCGTATACAGCCCTCCTACATAATATATATATATCGTATACAGCCCTCCTACATAATATATATATCGTATACAGCCCACCTACATAATATATATATCGTATACAGCTCTCCTACATAATATATATATATCGTATACAGCTCTCCTACATAATATATATATATCGTATACAGCCCTCCTATATAATATATATATATCGTATACAGCCCTCCTATATAATATATATATCGTATACAGCTCTCCTACATAATATATATATATCGTATACAGCCCTCCTATATAATATATATATATCGTATACAGCCCTCCTATATAATATATATATATCGTATACAGCCCTCCTATATAATATATATATATCATATACAGCCCTCCTACATAATATATATATATATCATATACAGCCCTCCTACATAATATATATATATCATATACAGCCCTCCTACATAATATATATATATATCGTATACAGCCCTCCTATATAATATATATATATCATATACAGCCCTCCTACATAATATATATATATCATATACAGCCCTCCTACATAATATATATATATCGTATACAGCCCTCCTACATAATATATATATATATCATATACAGCCCTCCTACATAATATATATATATCGTATACAGCCCTCCTATATAATATATATATATCGTATACAGCCCTCCTATATAATATATATATATCATATACAGCCCTCCTACATAATATATATATATCATATACAGCCCTCCTACATAATATATATATCGTATACAGCTCTCCTACATAATATATATATATCGTATACAGCTCTCCTACATAATATATATATATCGTATACAGCCCTCCTACGTAATATATATATATCGTATACAGCTATCCTAGATAATATATATATATCGTATACAGCCCTCCTATATAATATATATATATCGTATACAGCCCTCCTATATAATATATATATATCGTATACAGCCCTCCTACATAATATATATATATATCGTATACATCCCTCCTACATAATATATATATATCGTATACAGCCCTCCTACATAATATATATATATCGTATACAGCCCTCCTACATAATATATATATATCGTATACAGCTCTCCTATATAATATATAGATATCGTATACAGCTCTCCTACATAATATATATATATCGTATACAGCTCTCCTATATAATATGTATATATCGTATACAGCCCTCCTATATAATATGTATATATCGTATACAGCCCTCCTATATAATATATATATATCGTATACAGCTCTCCTACATAATATATAAATATCGTATACAGCCCTCCTATATAATATATATATATCGTATACAGCCCTTCTATATAATATATATATATCGTATACAGCCCTCCTATATAATATATATATATCGTATACAGCCCTCCTATATAATATGTATATATCGTATACAGCCCTCCTATATAATATATATATCGTATACAGCCCTTCTATATAATATATATATATCGTATACAGCTCTCCTACATAATATATATATATATCGTATACAGCTCTCCTACATAATATATATATATCGTATACAGCTCTCCTACATAATATATATATCATATACAGCCCTCCTACATAATATATATATATTGTATACAGCCCTCCTACATAATATATATATATCGTATACAGCCCTCCTACATAATATATATATATTGTATACAGCCCTCCTACATAATATATATATATCGTATACAGCACTCCTATATAATATATATATATCGTATACAGCCCTCCTATATAATATATATATATCGTATACAGCCCTCCTACATAATATATATATATCGTATACAGCTCTCCTACATAATATATATATATCGTATACAGCCCTCCTACATAATATATATATATCGTATACAGCCCTCCTACATAATATATATATATTGTATACAGCCCTCCTACATAATATATATATATCGTATACAGCACTCCTATATAATATATATATATATCGTATACAGCCCTCCTACATAATATATATATATTGTATACAGCCCTCCTACATAATATATATATATCGTATACAGCACTCCTACATAATATATATATATCGTATACAGCCCTCCTACATAATATATATATATCGTATACAGCCCTCCTACATAATATATATACATCGTATACAGCCCTCCTACATAATATATATATATCGTACACAGCCCTCCTATATAATATATATATATCGTATACAGCCCTCCTATATAATATATATATCGTATACAGCCCTCCTACATAATATATATATATCGTATACAGCTCTCCTACATAATATATATATATCGTATACAGCCCTCCTACATTATATATATATCGTATACAGCCCTCCTATATAATATATATATATATATATCGTATACAGCCCTCCTACATTATATATATCGTATACAGCCCTCCTATATAATATATATATATATCATATACAGCCCTTCTATATAATATATATATATATCGTATACAGCCCTCCTACATAATATATATATATATCGTATACAGCTCTCCTATATAATATATATATATCTTATACAGCCCTCCTACATAATATATATATATCGTATACAGCCCTCCTACATAATATATATATATATCGTATACAGCCCTCCTATATAATATATATATATCGTATACAGCTCTCCTACATAATATATATATATCGTATACAGCCCTCCTACATAATATATATATATATATCGTATACAGCCCTCCTACATAATATATATATATCGTATACAGCCCTCCTATATAATATATATATATCGTATACAGCCCTCCTACATAATATATATATATCGTATACAGCCCTACTACATAATATATATGTATCGTATACAGCCCTCCTACATAATATATATATATCGTATACAGCCCTCCTACATAATATATATATATATATCGTATACAGCCCTCCTACATAATATATATATATCGTATACAGCCCTCCTATATAATATATATATATATCGTATACAGCCCTCCTACATAATATATATATATCGTATACAGCCCTCCTACATAATATATATATATCGTATACAGCTCTCCTACATAATATATATATATCGTATACAGCCCTACTACATAATATATATATATCGTATACAGCCCTCCTACATAATATATATATATCGTATACAGCCCTCCTACATAATATATATATATATATCGTATACAGCCCTCCTACATAATATATATATATCGTATACAGCCCTCCTATATAATATATATATATATCGTATACAGCCCTCCTACATAATATATATATATCGTATACAGCCCTCCTACATAATATATATATATCGTATACAGCCCTCCTACATAATATATATATATCGTATACAGCCCTCCTACATAATAAATATATATCGTATACAGCCCTCCTACATAATATATATATATATATCGTATACAGCTCTCCTACATAATATATATATCGTATACAGCTCTCCTACATAATATATATATCGTATACAGCCCTCCTATATAATATATATATCGTATAAAGCCCTCCTATATAATATATATATATCGTATACAGCTCTCCTACATAATATATATCGTATACAGCACTCCTATATAATATATATATATATATCGTATACAGCCCTCCTACATAATATATATATCGTATACAGCCCTCCTACATAATATATATATATATCGTATACAGCTCTCCTACATAATATATATATATATATATCGTATACAGCCCTCCTACATAATATATATATATATATCGTATACAGCCCTCCTACATAATATATATATCGTATACAGCCCTCCTACATAATATATATATATATCGTATACAGCTCTCCTACATAATATATATATCGTATACAGCCCTCCTATATAATATATATATCGTATAAAGCCCTCCTATATAATATATAAATATCGTATACAGCCCTCCTATATAATATATATATATCGTATACAGCCCTCCTATATAATATATATATATCGTATACAGCCCTCCTACATAATATATATATATCATATACAGCCCTTCTATATAATATATATATATCGCATACAGCCCTCCTACATAATATATATATATCGTATACAGCTCTCCTACATAATATATATATATCGTATACAGCCCTCCTATATAATATATATATATCGTATACAGCTCTCCTACATAATATATATATATCGTATACAGCCCTCCTATATAATATATATATATCGTATAGAGCCCTCCTATATAATATATATATATCGTATACAGCCCTCCTACATAATATATATATATCGTATACAGCCCTCCTACATAATATATATATATCGTATACAGCCCTCCTACATAATATATATATATCGTATACAGCCCTCCTATATAATATATATATATCGTATACAGCCCTCCTATATAATATATATATATCGTATACAGCCCTCCTATATAATATATATATATCGTATACAGCCCTCCTATATAATATATATATATCGTATACAGCCCTCCTACATAATATATATATAGTATACAGCCCTCCTACATAATATATATATATCGTATACAGCCCTCCTACATAATATATATATATCGTATACAGCCCTCCTACATAATATATATATATCGTATACAGCCCTCCTACATAATATATATATATCGTATACAGCCCTCCTATATAATATATGTATATCGTATACAGCTCTCCTACATAATATATATATATATATCGTATACAGCCCTCCTATATAATATATATATATATATATCGTATACAGCTCTCCTATATAATATATATATATCGTATACAGCTCTCCTACATAATATATATATATCGTATACAGCTCTCCTACATAATATATATATATATCGTATACAGCCCTCCTATATAATATATATATATATATATCGTATACAGCTCTCCTACATAATATATATATATCGTATACAGCTCTCCTACATAATATATATATATATCGTATACAGCCCTCCTACATAATATATATATATATATATCGTATACAGCTCTCCTACATAATATATATATATCGTATACAGCCCTCCTACATAATATATATATATCGTATACAGCTCTCCTACATAATATATATATATCGTATACAGCCCTCCTACATAATATATATATATATATATATCGTATACAGCCCTCCTACATAATATATATATATATATAGACTATTAATATATATATATATCGTATACAGCCCTCCTACATAATATATATATATCGTATACAGCTCTCCTACATAATATATATATATATCATATACAGCCCTCCTACATAATATATATATATCGTATACAGCCCTCCTACATAATATATATATATCATATACAGCTCTCCTACATAATATATATATATCGTATACAGCTCTCCTACATAATATATATATATCGTATACAGCCCTCCTACATAATATATATATATCGTATACAGCTCTCCTACATTATATATATATATCGTATACAGCCCTCCTACATAATATATATATATCGTATACAGCTCTCCTACATAATATATATATATCGTATACTGCCCTCCTACATAATATATATATCGTATACAGCTCTCCTACATAATATATATATATCGTATACAGCTCTCCTACATAATATATATATATCGTATACAGCCCTCCTATATAATATATATATCGTATACAGCCCTCCTACATAATATATATATATCGTATACAGCTCTCCTACATAATATATATATATATCGTATACAGCCCTCCTACATTATATATATATCGTATACAGCTCTCCTACATAATATATATATATCGTATACAGCCCTCCTATATAATATATATATATCGTATACAGCCCTCCTACATAATATATATATATCGTATACAGCCCTCCTACATAATATATATATATATATATCGTATACAGCCCTCCTACATAATATATATATATCGTATACAGCCCTCCTACATTATATATATATCGTATACAGCCCTCCTATATAATATATATATATCATATACAGCCCTTCTATATAATATATATATATATCGTATACAGCCCTCCTACATAATATATATATATATCGTATACAGCCCTCCTACATAATATATATATCGTATACAGCTCTCCTACATAATATATATATATCGTATACAGCCCTCCTATATAATATATATTTATCGTATAAAGCCCTCCTATATAATATATATATATCGTATACAGCCCTCCTACATAATATATATATATCGTATACAGCTCTCCTACATAATATATATATATATCGTATACAGCCCTCCTATATAATATATATATCGTATACAGCCCTCCTACATAATATATATATATATCGTATACAGCCCTCCTATATAATATATATATATATATATATCGTATACAGCTCTCCTACATAATATATATATATATCGTATACAGCCCTCCTATATAATATATATATATATCGTATACAGCCCTCCTATATAATATATATATATATCGTATACAGCTCTCCTACATAATATATATATATATATCGTATACAGCCCTCCTACATAATATATATATATCGTATACAGCTCTCCTACATAATATATATATATCGTATACAGCCCTCCTACATAATATATATATATCGTATACAGCCCTCCTACATAATATATATATATCGTATACAGCCCTCCTACATAATATATATATATCGTATACAGCCCTCCTACATAATAAATATATATCGTATACAGCCCTCCTACATAATATATATATATATATCGTATACAGCTCTCCTACATAATATATATATATCGTATACAGCTCTCCTACATAATATATATATCGTATACAGCCCTCCTATATAATATATATATCGTATAAAGCCTCCTATATAATATATATATATCGTATACAGCTCTCCTACATAATATATATCGTATACAGCACTCCTATATAATATATATATATATATCGTATACAGCCCTCCTACATAATATATATATCGTATACAGCCCTCCTACATAATATATATATATATCGTATACAGCTCTCCTACATAATATATATATATATATATATCGTATACAGCCCTCCTACATAATATATATATATATTCGTATACAGCCCTCCTACATAATATATATATATATATCGTATACAGCCCTCCTACAATATAATATATATCGTATACAGCCCTCCTACATAATATATATATATATCGTATACAGCTCTCCTACATATATATATATATTCGTATACAGCTCTCCTACATAATATATATATATCGTATACAGCCCTCCTATATAATATATATATATATATCGTATACAGCCCTCCTACATAATATATATATATATCGTATACAGCTCTCCTACATAATATATATATATATATCGTATACAGCCCTCCTACATAATATATATATATCGTATACAGCTCTCCTACATAATATATATATCGTATACAGCCCTCCTACATAATATATATATATCGTATACAGCCCTCCTACATAATATATATATATCGTATACAGCCCTCCTACATAATATATATATATCGTATACAGCCCTCCTACATAATAAATATATATCGTATACAGCCCTCCTACATAATATATATATATATCGTATACAGCTCTCCTACATAATATATATATCGTATACAGCTCTCCTACATAATATATATATCGTATACAGCCCTCCTATATAATATATATATCGTATACAGCCCTCCTATATAATATATATATATCGTATACAGCTCTCCTACATAATATATATATCGTATACAGCACTCCTATATAATATATATAATATATCGTATACAGCCCTCCTACATAATATATATATATCGTATACAGCCCTCCTACATAATATATATATATATCGTATACAGCTCTCCTACATAATATATATATATATATATATCGTATACAGCCCTCCTACATAATATATATATATATCGTATACAGCCCTCCTACATAATATATATATCGTATACAGCCCTCCTACATAATATATATATATATCGTATACAGCTCTCCTACATAATATATATATCGTATACAGCCCTCCTATATAATATATATATCGTATAAAGCCCTCCTATATAATATATAATTATCGTATACAGCCCTCCTATATAATATATATATATCGTATAAGCCCTCCTACATAATATATATATATCATATACAGCCCTTCTATATAATATATATATATCGCATACAGCCCTCCTACATAATATATATATATCGTATACAGCTCTCCTACATAATATATATATATCGTATACAGCCCTCCTATATAATATATATATACAGCCCTCCTACATAATATATATATATCGTATACAGCCCTCCTACATAATATATATATATCGTATACAGCCCTCCTACATAATATATATATATCGTATACAGCCCTCCTACATAATATATATATATATCGTATACAGCCCTCCTATATATATATATAGTATACAGCCTCTCTACATAATATATATATATCGTATACAGCCCTCCTACATAATATATATATATCGTATACAGCCCTCCTACTATACAGCCCTCCTACATAATATATATATATCGTATACAGCCCTCCTATATAATATATATATATCGTATACAGCCCTCCTATATAATATATATATATCGTATACAGCCCTCCTATATAATATATATATATCGTATACAGCCCTCCTATATAATATATATATATCGTATACAGCCCTCCTACATAATATATATATAGTATACAGCCCTCCTACATAATATATATATATCGTATACAGCCCTCCTACATAATATATATATATCGTATACAGCCCTCCTACATAATATATATATATCGTATACAGCCCTCCTACATAATATATATATATCGTATACAGCCCTCCTACATAATATATATATATATCGTATACAGCCCTCCTACATAATATATATATATATATCGTATACAGCCCTCCTACATAATATATATATATCGTATACAGCTCTCCTACATAATATATATATATCGTATACAGCTCTCCTACATAATATATATATATATCGTATACAGCCCTCCTATATAATATATATATATATATATCGTATACAGCTCTCCTACATAATATATATATATCGTATACAGCTCTCCTACATAATATATATATATCGTATACAGCCCTCCTACATAATATATATATATATATCGTATACAGCTCTCCTACATAATATATATATATCGTATACAGCCCTCCTACATAATATATATATATCGTATACAGCTCTCCTACATAATATATATATATCGTATACAGCCCTCCTACATAATATATATATATATCGTATACAGCCCTCCTACATAATATATATATATATATACCTCCTACATAATATATATCGTATACAGCCCTCCTACATAATATATATATATCGTATACAGCTCTCCTACATAATTATATTATATCGTATACAGCCCTCCTACATAATATATATATATCGTATACAGCCCTCCTACATAATATATATATATCGTATACAGCCCTCCTACATAATATATATATATCGTATACAGCTCTCCTACATAATATATAATATATCGTATACAGCCCTCCTACATAATATATATATCGTATACAGCTCTCCTACATAATATATATATATCGTATACAGCCCTCCTACATAATATATATATATTCGTATACAGCCTCTCCTACATAATATATATATATCGTATACAGCTCTCCTACATAATTAATATATATATATATCGTATACAGCCCTCCTACATAATATATATATATTCGTATACAGCCCTCCTACATAATATATATATATCGTATACAGCTCTCCTACATAATATATATATATCGTATACAGCTCTCCTACATAATATATATATATCGTATACAGCCCTCCTACATAATATATCCTACATATATATATATCGTATACAGCTCTCCTACATAATATATATATATCGTATACAGCCCTCCTATATATTATATATATATCGTATACAGCCCTCCTACATATATATATATCGTATACAGCCCTCCTATATAATATATATATATATCATATACAGCCCTTCTATATAATATATATATATATCGTATACAGCCCTCCTACATAATATATATATATATCGTATACAGCTCTCCTATATAATATATATATATCTTATACAGCCCTCCTATATATATATCGTATACAGCCCTCCTACATAATATATATATATCGTATACAGCCCTCCTACATTATATATATATCGTATACAGCCCTCCTATATAATATATATATATCATATACAGCCCTTCTATATAATATATATATATATCGTATACAGCCCTCCTACATAATATATATATATCGTATACAGCCCTCCTACATAATATATATATCGTATACAGCTCTCCTACATAATATATATATATCGTATACAGCCCTCCTATATAATATATATATCGTATAAAGCCCTCCTATATAATATATATATATCGTATACAGCCCTCCTACATAATATATATATATATATCGTATACAGCCCTCCTACATAATATATATATATCGTATACAGCCCTCCTACATAAATATATACATATATCGTATACAGCCCTCCTATATAATATATATATATCATATATAGCCCTTCTATATAATATATATATATATCGTATACAGCCCTCCTACATAATATATATATATATCGTATACAGCCCTCCTACATAATATATATATCGTATACAGCTCTCCTACATAATATATATATATCGTATACAGCCCTCCTATATAATATATATATCGTATAAAGCCCTCCTATATAATATATATATATCGTATACAGCCCTCCTACATAATATATATATATCGTATACAGCTCTCCTACATAATATATATATATATCGTATACAGCCCTCCTATATATAATATATATATCGTATACAGCCCTCCTACATAATATATATATATATCGTATACAGCCCTCCTATATAATATATATATATATATATCGTATACAGCTCTCCTACATAATATATATATATATCGTATACAGCCCTCCTATATAATATATATATATATCGTATACAGCCCTCCTACATAATATATATATATCATATACAGCTCTCCTACATAATATATATATATCGTATACAGCCCTCCTATATAATATATATATATATCGTATACAGCTCTCCTACATAATATATATATATATATCGTATACAGCCCTCCTACATAATATATATATATCGTATACAGCTCTCCTACATAATATATATATATCGTATACAGCCCTCCTACATAATATATATATATCATATACAGCCTCTCCTACATAATATATATATATATCGTATACAGCCCTCCTATATAATATATATATATCGTATACAGCTCTCCTACATAATATATATATATATCGTATACAGCCCTCCTATATAATATATATATATATCGTATACAGCTCTCCTACATAATATATATATATATCGTATACAGCCCTCCTATATAATATATATATATATCGTATACAGCCCTCCTACATAATATATATAATCGTATACAGCCCTCCTACATAATATATATATATATCGTATACAGCTCTCCTACATAATATATATCGTATACAGCCCTCCTACATAATATATATATATCATATACAGCCCTCCTACATAATATATATATATCGTATACAGCCCTCCTACATAATATATATATATCGTATGCAGCCCTCCTACATAATATATAATATATCGTATACAGCCCTTCACCAAAATATATATATATCATATACAGCTCTCCTACATAATATATATATATATCGTATACAGCCCTCCTACATAATATATATATATCATATACAGCCCTTCTATATAATATATATATATATCGTATACAGCCCTCCTATATAATATATATATATCGTATACAGCCCTTCTATATAATATATATATATCGTATACAGCCCTACTACATAATATATATGTATCGTATACAGCCCTCCTACATAATATATATATATCGTATACAGCCCTCCTACATAATATATATATATATCGTATACAGCCCTCCTACATAATATATATATATCGTATACAGCCCTCCTACATAATATATATATATATCGTATACAGCTCTCCTACATAATATATATATATATCGTATACAGCTCTCCTATATAATATATATATATATCGTATACAGCCCTCCTACATAATATATATATATATCGTATACAGCCCTCCTACATAATATATATATATATCGTATACAGCCCTCCTACATAATATATATATATCGTATACAGCCCTCCTACATAATATATATATATATCGTATACAGCTCTCCTACATAATATATATATATCATATACAGCTCTCCTACATAATATATATATATCATATACAGCTATCCTACATAATATATATATATATCGTATACAGCCCTCCTACATAATATATATATATCATATACAGCTCTCCTACATAATATATATATATATCGTATACAGCCCTCCTACATAATATATATATATCATATACAGCCCTCCTATATAATATATATATATATATCGTATACAGCACTCCTATATAATATATATATATCGTATACAGCCCTTCTATATAATATATATATATATATCGTATACAGCCCTCCTACATAATATATATATATCGTATACAGCCCTCCTATATAATATATATATATCGTATACAGCCCTCCTACATAATATATATATATATCGTATACAGCCCTCCTATATAATATATATATATCGTATACAGCCCTCCTACATAATATATATATATCGTATACAGCCCTCCTACATAATATATATATATCGTATACAGCCCTCCTATATAATATATATATATCGTATACAGCCCTCCTACATAATATATATATATCGTATACAGCTCTCCTACATAATATATATATATATATCGTATACAGCCCTCCTACATAATATATATATATCGTATACAGCACTCCTACATAATATATATATATATCGTATACAGCCCTCCTACATAATATATATATATCGTATACAGCTCTCCTACATAATATATATATATCGTATACAGCCCTCCTACATAATATATATATATATCGTATACAGCTCTCCTACATAATATATATATATATCATATACAGCCCTCCTATATATATATATATATATCGTATACAGCTCTCCTACATAATATATATATATCATATACAGCCCTACTACATAATATATATATATCGTATACAGCCCTCCTACATAATATATATATATATCTTATACAGCCCTCCTATATAATATATATATATATATCGTATACAGCTCTCCTACATAATATATATATATCATATACAGCCCTCCTACATAATATATATATATCGTATACAGCCTCCTACATAATATATATATATCGTATACAGCCCTCCTACATAATATATATATATCGTATACAGCCCTCCTACATAATATATATATATCGTATACAGCCCTCCTACATAATATATATATATCGTATACAGCCACTCCTATATAATATATATATATCGTATACAGCCCTCCTACATAATATATATATATCGTATACAGCCCTCCTACATAATATATATATATCGTATACAGCACTCCTACATAATATATATATATCGTATACAGCCCTCCTACATAATATATATATATCGTATACAGCCCTCCTACATAATATATATACATCGTATACAGCCCTCCTACATAATATATATATATCGTATACAGCCCTCCTATATAATATATATATATCGTATACAGCCCTCCTATATAATATATATATCGTATACAGCCTCCTACATAATATATATATATCGTATACAGCTCTCCTACATAATATATATATATCGTATACAGCCCTCCTACATAATATATATATCGTATACAGCCCTCCTATATAATATATATATATATATCGTATACAGCCCTCCTACATATATATATCGTATACAGCCCTCCTATATAATATATATATATATCATATACAGCCCTCCTATATAATATATATATATATCGTATACAGCCCTCCTACATAATATATATATATATCGTATACAGCCCTCCTATATAATATATATATATCTTATACAGCCTCCTACATAATATATATATATCGTATACAGCCCTCCTACATAATATATATATATCGTATACAGCCCTCCTACATAATATATATATATCGTATACAGCCCTCCTACATAATATATATATATCGTATACAGCCCTCCTACATAATATATATATATATCGTATACAGCCCTCCTACATAATATATATATATCGTATACAGCCCTCCTATATAATATATATATATCGTATACAGCCTCCTACATAATATATATATATCGTATACAGCCCTCCTACATAATATATATATATCGTATACAGCCTCCTACATAATATATATATATCGTATACAGCCCTCCTACATAATATATATATATATCGTATACAGCCCTCCTACATAATATATATATATCGTATACAGCCCTCCTACATAATATATATATATCGTATACAGCCCTCCTACATAATATATATATATCGTATACAGCCCTCCTACATAATATATATATATCGTATACAGCCCTCCTACATAATATATATATATCGTATACAGCCCTACTACATAATATATATATATCGTATACAGCCCTCCTACATAATATATATATATCGTATACAGCCCTCCTACATAATATATATATATCGTATACAGCCCTCCTACATAATATATATATATCGTATACAGCCCCTCCTATACATAATATATATATATCGTATACAGCCCTCCTACATAATATATATATATTCGTATACAGCCCTCCTACATAATATATATATATCGTATACAGCCCTCCTATATAATATATATATATCGTATACAGCTCTCCTACATAATATATATATATCGTATACAGCCCTCCTACATAATATATATATATATCGTATACAGCCCTCCTACATAATATATATATATCGTATACAGCCCTCCTACATAATATATATATCGTATACAGCTCTCCTACATATAATATATATATCGTATACAGCCCTCCTATATAATATATATATATCGTATACAGCTCTCCTACATAATATATATCGTATACAGCACTCCTATATAATATATATATATATATCGTATACAGCCCTCCTACATAATATATATATACGTATACAGCCCTCCTACATAATATATATATATCGTATACAGCCCTCCTATATAATATATATATATCGTATACAGCCCTCCTACATAATATATATATATATCGTATACAGCCCTCCTATATAATATATATATCGTATACAGCCCTCCTATATAATATATATATATATCGTATACAGCTCTCCTACATAATATATATATATCGTATACAGCCCTCCTACATAATATATATAATACGTATACAGCCCTCCTACATAATATATATATATCTGTATACAGCCCTCCTACATAATATATATATATCGTATACAGCCCTCCTATATAATATATATATATCGTATACAGCCCTCCTACATAATATATATATATCGTATACAGCTCTCCTACATAATATATATATATCGTATACAGCCCTCCTACATAATATATATATATCGTATACAGCTCTCCTACATATATATATATATCGTATACAGCCCTCCTATATAATATATATATATCGTATACAGCCCTCCTACATAATATATATATATCGTATACAGCCCTCCTATATAATATATATATATCGTATACAGCCCTCCTACATAATATATATATATCGTATACAGCTCTCCTACATAATATATATATATCGTATACAGCCCTCCTATATAATATATATATCGTATACAGCCCTCCTACATAATATATATATATCGTATACAGCCCTCCTACATAATATATATATATCGTATACAGCCCTCCTACATAATATATATATATCGTATACAGCCCTCCTATATATATATATATATCGTATACAGCCCTCTATATAATATATATATATCGTATACAGCCTCCTACATAATATATATATATATATCGTATACAGCCCTCCTACATAATATATATATCGTATACAGCCCTCCTACATAATATATATATATCGTATACAGCCCTCCTAT
>NW_027285667.1:0-32022 GCF_040894005.1 Engystomops pustulosus | reverse complement strand
GTACAGACCAGATAATGGGGTACACAATGAATATCCCCCCAATCTATGTTCTCTTTACTGTTTTAATACATTTTTCTTTGCAAACATTAGGCCTGTGCCTCCTTCACATAGATGAAAGAGATTTTCCGACAGCCGAGAGGCTCTGACAGCTGTATTGATAATTTCAGACCAAGATGCCAACGTGTCAGTGTACAGCGCAAAGGTCAATTGACTTTGTATGTTAAAGCAGATGATGCCATCGATAGGGAAACGCAGCGGATTTGTACAATTACTCGTATTCCAAGATATTTATTGGAAAAGAAAATAAGACCTTAATAAGTCGCTCTGTTATTATCATATCTAGGATCCATGAGATCTGTTTCCGACCACTAACATCATCGTAGTTGGTGTCTTTTGGCATCCAATATAAGGCTGCGTTTTTTCTCCCCGATTTGGAACGCTGAAAAATGGCGCTAGCTTCCTCGTGGTTGCATAAAAGGCCAGAGCAGCTGAACATCCATTTCTGGAGCTGAAGGACCTGTGATGATGTCACCACCACATCAGAGGTCCTTCAACTCCAGAAGTGGATGTTCACCTACTCTAGCCTTTTACCACGCAACCACGAGGAAGCTAGCACCATTTTTCAATGTTCCAAATCAGGGAGAAAAAACGCAGCCTTATATTGGATGCCAAAAGACACCTATCTGAGAACAGCATCTGGAAGGAAGAAGCAGGGGAACGCGGCAGCGGCATTAAACCTCTAAACAAGCTCTACGAGGAGTTGTGCCCTTAATGCGCAACCCCACAAGGTGAGTGTACTGCTACACCGTCATAATTAGCACTGATACCAAGGGTATTACACCATAGGAGCGCTTTCTCTTCTTTTTGTCTCCCCATCTATTCTTCACATCATCGTAGTTGGGTCTGGGTACAGAATTGGGAGTGGTATTGTGGTCATGCTGCTTCAAGTTATGTATCTGCGTCCTCATATTGAACTTGCCTTTTGGTAGTCAGAATATGCAAACACATACAGATAAAATAAAACTAGAGAATAAAACTTTGTGAATGTTGCTAAACTTTAATTTTGTCCAATGGCGGAACAACACGTCATAGCAGCACCAAAAGGGTCTGTGAAGTTGGGGGCCCTGTCATGCCTCTCTATATGTGTCCTCCATCTGCAACTAGAGTTTACTGCACTGGTGGAGCTGGCCAATGCCGGCTCCCTTCTCCACCATGGTGCCTCTGTCACTACTGTGTGCATAGAGGCCAGAATGCACAATGTGATGATGTCATGGCGTCTGCCGGCTTCAGAGTAACTCATTGCATCGGCTGCAGAGGGAAAGAAAGAAGGGGAAAGGGGAGAGGAGGCTGCAAAAAGTCTTGGGAAGGGGAAAGGAGGGTGGGTACCGAAAAGAAGACTTTTGTAAGGAGACTAAGGTGGGAAAGCTTCCAAAAAGGGACATGAGGGTAGCTGAAAGGGAGACATATAGTGGGGGAGGCTACAGAAAGAGAGACATAATTTGGGGGGCTACGGAAAGGGGAGCATAAGGGGTACTTTCCCTTTGTGGGCACCGCAGGAGGTAGGGAAATGACGCTCAATAAATATTATAAGAGGGGTAACTCCACATCAAACCACAGCATACATTTACAGTGACTGTAATGGTGGCTCAAGCCCAAAGTTTGCTATTGATTCTGCTTACGCCCAGAGCTTTATAGCGTTGGAGTCTATGTGCACCTGTCCAACATATAGAAGTGGGGTTCAGTCAAACATCGGTGCGCACAGTCCTCATAGTGCAACACAATTGATCTGTATCTGTTGACAACCCAAAAGGGATCAATGCCCCATATTGTAAGCCTGTTGTTCCCGACATCCTGTAATAACAATTTTTCCTTGACGATGGAATCTCCTTATATATTCCACATGAAAAGTCAGCACATTTTCCCATCAAAACAGCCTGACAGCCACATGTAGGCTTCCTGACAGGTTCTTTCTTTATTCTAGGACCTAATGAGGCAGTGCCAGCTCCACGTGCAGTTATACCACCTCACCCGCTCGCGTAGGGTTACCCTGAAGCCCTTCACGGTATTAGTTCTAAAACGCAAGCTGGTGCTTTCATCTCTAACCACTGGAGATGACTTCTTTCTCTCACACGTATAATTGTGAAGCATTGCAAACTCTCATAAATCAACATGATTGCAGCCCGTAACCTCAAAGGGAGAAGGAGAGCGAATACGCCTCGTACCGTCGCAGAAAGACTCACTTATCACAACTGCTGCTTGAAGAAGACTAGAGCGCACTCTCAGATCAAAATCATTACATGTCGAGATCACATTGTTATTTGCATGATTAAGCAGTAACAAAGGGGCGTAGAAGTGAATGTATTGCATTCTTTAAAGGGATTGTCCATTGAATTTTTATTGTGTCCTTTACTTCTAGGTCCTTCAATCACATCCTAAAGCAAGGAATAGGTCTCCAAGACAGTAAGTTATTGGTCTCTTTTTCATGAAGTCATGTTGTAATGTAATTACTTGACCAGAAAATGTGGAGTGGAGATGTCCAGAAGGTGACTTTTTGATACAGTCAACAAAGCCATTTGATAGGTTGTGCAAACCTACACATTTAGGGTTTAGTATCTTCGGTAGATGCTTCTGCTCTCAATTGATGCAGGCTGTGTTTACACATGTGCAGAGGAACCCTTCAGAGAAGCAGCTTGAAGATCTCTAATCTATGTTCTCATATATGGTTAGAAACACTCATTTAAACTCATTTTTATCAGTCTTAATAGAGTGTTTATAACCACCTAGGAGACCAGAGATGAGGTGCACAGTAATCTATCCGGAGGCTTCTCTAAAGGATCTCTCCAGACAAAGCAACCTGCAGTGAGTGAGAGAAGAAACATCTACACATGACAAACCAAGCAAAGCAAAAGCTTAAATGTTGTTAAAGTGGTGAAAGTATTTACCTGAGGGTGGGTGGATAAATTGGACCCGGTGCCAAAGAGCATTTAGAACGGACCATGGTACTTTAGGCGGTTGACTTGCAAGTTATTCATGATGCTACTACCCAGTTACCGTAAATACACCTCTATTCTCCATAGCTTTAGAGCCAATTGAACACATCGGTGAAACGAGTGGAAGATTACAAAAGTGTACGTCTCCTTCTCCCTAAGTGACCCGGTCACACATATGTTCTATTTGACCCTGGCCAATTTCATACTAAAATTGGAACCCCCACCTAGTAATAGTGCCCATCTTTGTGTAACAAATAGTATAAAGTCCCATTAATTCCCCCACAGTACAATACGTTTAGTGGCACTTACATAACATAACACCTACTTTAGTGGAGCTGTCCAAAAAGGCATCCAAAAAAGCAAACCCACCTAGTCTGCTCATGTCCTCTCGGCAGTACCATCTCTGACTTGGAGTGGCAGACGCAATGATGTCATCATGTATTGCAGTCCTCTCCACCAGCATAAATCACATGTATGGCTCGGTCAATCCAAGCGCCTATTGTTTTCAATTTTCTGGAAAAATAAAATAAATGTGGCAGAGGTTGGTGGCTCCAATAATACTATATGGGAAGCATGGTGGCTCAGTGGTTACCACGACAGCCTTAAAGCACTAAGGTCCTGGGTTCAAGTCCCACTCAGGTCAACATCTGCAAAGAGTTTTGAATCTTATCTCTGTGTTTGCGTTGGTTTCCTCCAGGTCCTCTGGTTTCCTCCCACACTCCAAAACATACTGGTAGGCGGAATAGATTGTGAGCCTCATGGGGACAGGGACTGATTTGTCAAACTCTGTGTGCACTATATAAAAATAAAGGAAATATTATTATTATTACACCCTTGTTGTGCCCATTCTGCAAAGTCAGAAGAAAAACTCCATTTATGTAATACAATGTTTAGCAAATGGAGAGTAAAATGAAATTCTAAAGGTACATATGGAGATAAAATTAGGAATAAATATATGAGATGATGTAGGAGTTTGCTCTATTTGAGCAGCCCCCACCATAGTTTCTGAGTATAGATTCTACATTACCCCTTGAAAGGTGACATAGAATAAAGTGTCTCGTACGCCCGCGCCTCCTCTCATAACTTTATTTAGATTGTAAAAGAACAGAGAACTGGGAACTTAAAAGGACATTGGCCATTAATAATGTATCATCAGCAGCTTCTCATTATAATATTCCGCATTTTTGCTGTTCGTGTAGTGAATTACATTTTCCTTATCTCATTGCTTGGCATTTTTCTGTAGATTTATGGAAATGTTGGTTTAGCTGAAAAGATGAACTGTTACTATAATTTGTCCCTTGTGGGGCCAATGTTACTATGTTGGCTACTGTTGGGGCAGCTTTACTAAATTAGCTACTATGGGGCCACCATTACTTAATCAGCTACTGTGGAGCACTGTAACTATATTTTCTATAGTGGGGGGCATTGTTACTATATTTGATACTGTGGGGGACTGATTTGACAAGCTCTGTGCAGCACTGCTGAATCTGTTGGCGCTATATAAATAAAGGAATTATTATTATTGGAAAGTATTAATTTGATGTACTTTGTGTATCTGGTGTGTACAAGCCCACAACTGTGTGAATGAGGCCTTAAAGAGTAACTGTAAAGGTTTTTTATTTTTCACAAATCAATAGCTCTTGGGATGTAAAACAACTTTGCCTATTATCTTTATTACCTATATGCAGTAGTTTCCTTGCTATAGCCCTCAGATTACCACATTGCTGCAATGGCTGCCTCTTCTCCATGTGCTGATAAGCCCTGGAATCCGTCAGAGAAACAAAGTGTAAACAAACTACGGATTCATTGGAGGGGAGTAGCTGCGCTCCCTGCTCACAGAGGAAGAGGTCATGTGTCAGTGAATGTAGCAGAGCTGGAAGTGTTCCCAAAAGTGAATTCAGCTGAATACAGATGTCCCTGCACAGAATAGTGAGGTAAAAGATTTTTTCTATTCCCGATCAGTCCCTCCATCCCAGTCTGTGATTCTACAGAAATTTCTCTGTCTGTCTCTGCTCTTCCCTCACCTTGTTATTGGCAGTATCAGCTCTGTCCAGATATGCTATTAACCCTTAGTGCTCACACAGCACAGGGTATAGCCTTCATGTAACTAGTGTACTTGGATTTCTACCACTTATTACATGTTTCCTGCTCCTCCATTTGATGGAAGCTGCAAGGCTGTCACCATATACATCCTATGTGTACTGTACATGTCCCCTGCTCCTCCATGTGATGGAAGCTGCCGGGCTGTCACCATATACATCCTGTATGTACTGTTCATGTCTCCTGCTCCTCCATGTGATGGAAGCTGCCAGGCTGTCACCATATACATCCTGTATGTACTGTGCATGTCCTCTGCTCCTCCATGTGATGGAAGCTGCCAGGCTGTCACCATATACATCCTGTATGTACTGTGCATTTCCCCTGCTCCTCCATGTGATGGAAGCTGCCAGGCTGTCACTATATACATCCTGTATGTACTATACATATCCCCTGCTCCTCCATGTGATGGAAGCTGCCAGGCTGTCACCATATACATCCTGTATGTACTGTGCATTTCCCCTGCTCCTCCATGTGATGGAAGCTGCCAGGCTGTCACTATATACATCCTGTATGTACTATACATATCCCCTGCTCCTCCATGTGATGGAAGCTGCCAGGCTGTCACCATATACATCCTGTATGTACTGTACATGTCCTCTGCTCCTCCATGTGATGGAAGCTGCCAGGCTGTCACCATATACATCCTGTATGTGCTATACATGTCCCCTGCTCCTCCATGTGATGGAAGCTGCCAGGCTGTCACCATATACATCCTGTATGTACTGTGCATTTCCCCTGCTCCTCCATGTGATGGAAGCTGCCAGGCTGTCACCATATACATCCTGTATGTGCTGTACATGTCCTCTGCTCCTCCATATGATGGAAGCTGCAAGGCTGTCACCATATACATCCTGTATGTACGGTACATGTCCCCTGCCCCTCCATGTGATGGAAGCTGCCAGGCTGTCACCATATACATCCTGTATGTACTGTACATGTCCTCTGCTCCTCCATGTGATGGAAGCTGCCAGGCTGTCACCGTATACATCCTGTATGTACTGTACATGTCCCCTGCTCCTCCATGTGATGGAAGCTGCCGGGCTGTCACCATATACATCCTGTATGTACTGTACACGGTCCCTGCTCCTCCATGTGATGGAAGCTGCCAGGCTGTCACTATATACATCCTGTATGTGCTGTACATGTCCTCTGCTCCTCCATGTGATGACTGGCTGTACTAATGCCTAAGCCCCCGACTTCAAATACCACCCGTCCCACAACCCAAAAAGAGGACACAAGACACCGTTTTGGAAGAAAAAAGATGGGGGTCGGCCACAGCTTTATTGCTTAACAGAAATAAAATCACCGACCTGTGGGGGGAACCCGGACCCTTTACCCAAATTTTTCACCTTGCATGCCGGGCCCCGCCTCCGCGGGGGCATGTCCTAGTTGGTCTGTCAGGTGATTTGGGCTAAAACCGAGAGGGTCAAAATTCCACCACAGGCCAAGCTGTGACTACCAACAAACACCAACGAATTAAAATAACAATAACCAAATAAACATAACTTGTAATACAAAATACAAAAATACAAAAACTAGGGAGGGTGGGCGGGTGTCTCTTGAGCGCGGAGCAGTCCAAAGAGGAAGGGCTAGCTCCGCGCTCAAGCTTTAATATCCCACAGGCCACTGCCACCCAGTGGCCAAATTGGGCTACCAATCAGTGGCCCGGGTTAAAGGGCAGCAGGAGGGGCCGTACTCCTGATGTAAGGAGCACAGCCAGTCCTGCAGCCCCCCGGCTTAAACAGCCTGCGGGCTGAGCAGACTGGCTGTACTAATGCCTAAGCCCCCGACTTCAAATACCACCCGTCCCACAACCCAAAAAGAGGACACAAGACACCGTTTTGGAAGAAAAAAGATGGGGGTCGGCCACAGCTTTATTGCTTAACAGAAATAAAATCACCGACCTGTGGGGGGAACCCGGACCCTTTACCCAAATTTTTCACCTTGCATGCCGGGCCCCGCCTCCGCGGGGGCATGTCCTAGTTGGTCTGTCAGGTGATTTGGGCTAAAACCGAGAGGGTCAAAATTCCACCACAGGCCACTAGGAGAACAGTGTACCCCTACACTGTGCTCCGACCCCCACACCACAGGAATAGGGCCCTCTCAATGGCATCTTGGAGACCCGATAGAAAAATATCAAGGCCGATCTCATTGAAATGGACACCATCTTACCTCATAACATTGTCCCCTTCTAACTGCCTGTGACAAATGACGACACCGCATCTGGACCGCACCAAACGGGCAACCCGCATGTGTAACATGCGTAGCGCCCCCTCAATGGAATCGGGAGTACGGGCACCATTCCAGATAACTCTGGGCACAACTTCAGACCATACTACAACTAAGTCCGAGAAGAAAACCGAGAAGCGCTCAATGTCCGATTTTATCACAGAAAACAACACAGCTGTGTAGAGCGCATATCATTTCCTTCAGCATGTAATCACCAGAACTGTGGGACCCGGGGAGGACCTGCTGATCTCCACCACCTCCGGCAGGGCTTGAAGCCATTTCAGGCCTTTAACTCCCCTCGATGACAAATCCGCGTTGCTAAAGCCCAAGTTCAGCCCTCCTGGGCGCACCTCTGCCCTTCTCGCCGCCCAAAATATATGAATGTGGTTGGTGTGACCAACCACACCGTCAGTTGACTGCCACCTAAAAGAAACAAAGAATTAATCCAAAAACAAATTAGGACGAAACATACCGTTTGAAAACAGACCGACTTCCACCTGCCAAGCCGCATAATATCGCCGTCGGAGAGCCCCGCCGCATCTGCTGTTGTCGCCGCGCCAAGACGGAAAGAAATGGGACCCGTATTCCGACGCTGGGACACCCACCGCCGCTAGCGCCTTCCGGAAAAGCGAAATAGACTGAATTTTGTGAGGGGGGGGGCTTCCCTGACTACCCACCGAAAGCGAACACCCGTTGCCATATATGTCAGTTTTAGCCTACGGGACATGCACTTTAACAAAAACCCCCACTAGCAGAAATGTTTCCTTCACCCAAGCTAGCCGGAGCGCGGCCCGATGCGGCAACCAACTCACTGACCCGCAGGCGCAAAAGAAAGCCAGCGCAAAACTGCATCGCAACAACAACGCCTCAAATGGAGAAAAGCATACATCCGCGGCCGCCATGCACAATCGCTGCAGCAACGCAAACGAAACCGGCCGACGAGTATCCTTGCTGGCCGGCTCTTTCTCCCACCTCCCTTGGCAGCAATTTTACCCGTAAATCCTTTGTGTCTCATTTGCCCATAATAGCCCCAGGGCCAGCCTTATTGACCAACATTACCGCCTAGTCCAAGGAGAAATAAGAAAACCGCCACCTCCTCCCTGGGGATGCCGGCATTGACCGAGTCACCTGCTGGGTAAGAAAGATGGTGAATTAACCTGAATTTTTCCGACTCTGTTTTCGGGACCAAACCCAACGGAGACACCCGTAGGTTCTCAAATGGTGGTGTCGAAAAAGGGGGCCAGACCTTCTGCCCATTTCCGCCTCTTTTAACAAATTCTCAAGAACCAACTGCTCATTATCCCTAACCGATTTCAAATTATCTGACAACTGTAAAAACCCGTGCTCGGCACAAACAGAATAACAAAACCATGCGTGAAACCATCAAGCAACACCTTCTCCTCCTGCCTCAGATGGTAGCTGTCTAGCCACAGACGCATCCTTTGCACCAGCACCGGCGTCCTCCCCCTTGCCACCAACAGTCGGTTTTGAGGGGGGTCTTTGGCGCTTGAAGCATCTGAGGGCAGAATGCTCTCCTCCACAAATGGAACATTCATGTTTGAATTTACAGGATGCAAAGAAGCGACAGTGGCCTTCATTGAAAAGCCAGCAGGATCCCGGACGTTTGGAAGCCGCCCCAGACTCAGAGCCCGAGACGGCACCCGAAAGAAAGGGGGCCTGAGGCTTCTGTGACATCATAAATTGTATCCACACATCAGTCGCCTTAGTCGCCCAACCCACCTCCGGTCTGTCGGCTAACCGGCGTCTAAACTCCTCATCATATCTCCACCAGGCTGAGCCTCCGTGTAGCTTCTGGGCAGTATAAATAGTATCCAAGTATACAAAAAGATCTTGTGCACATCCAGGCTTCTGCCGAACTATAATACTTGCCATCACCGCAAAGGCCTGTAGCCAGTTGCCGAAAGTCCTAGCCACCTTCGGCTTCTTATCCTCACCCTTCACCAAAATTCTCTCCTTATCCACCGTCAGCTGTTCAGGCGAAATCAATGTCCAGATGTCAACGTATTCAAATTTAACAATTTTCTCCCTAAGGTCAGCTGCAACCCGTGTGCCCAACGGAGCTACACCACAAAAATAAGAATCTCTGAACAAAACACCAGCTGACCCCAACGCTTCAGGCGGCAACATCGTCACCCCTGGAGATACACCTGCAGCACTAGCCTCCATCTTTGTCAAAACCGCTCTTAGTGCACCAACAACATCATCACCTGCAACCGAAGCTTTACGCCATGCATTATCACAAGGTAACTCACCGGTCGTAGCAGGGACCTGGGACCCCGGAACAGGAGGAGGCGCCACAGTAGTGCTGGGCCGCGCAGCCAGAGGAGCCGTGGGAGGTACCCTCGCGTCTTCCACCCCATGAGGAGAAGAAATGCGCTGCCGTCTCCTTGACCGCCTGTCTCGGGAGCGGGTGTAACCACCACTGGACGAGGACGAAGAGCGCCTGGAATATGTCCGGCCCCAGCTGGTTCCACCAGAACACCTGCTGTCTCTACCATGAGACCTAGACCGCCGTCTGCTTGCATAGGATGAGCGGGAAAAAGAACGAGCCGAGCGGGATCGGTGCCTACACCGTACCTCCGGACTGCACGCATGTGACCCAGCCCTCGAGCGACCCCTGCGCTGCGGGAATACCGTGCAGCTGCGGGCGACGCTGGAGCGGCTACAACTCCTATCATAACGGGCCCGCGAATCACCGGCCACAGAAACTGCGTACCGGCGATTCGCAGGTTCACAACTAAACTCCCTATCGCCCGCCCCAGCGGCATCCGACAGGGAAGGAAGTGGCGGGGGAGGGGGCGGGGTGAATGTGTGTGAGGAGGGCAGTGTGCTGTTTGGTGCAGGTGGCTGCGCCGTCACTATCACTTGTGAGGGTTGGGGGGACTCCTGAAGCTGGGCAGATGGCACCACATTAGAAGAGCTGGCAGACGTGCTCCACATCCCCTCCCCGCACGGGGCGATCACCTCCGCCGCTGGCCGACTGCCAGCCGCAGCGGAGGCGCGACCCTTTGATTTAGCAGAGCGCAGCGTGCGCTCTGCTGCCGGCGGCACCGAGGCAGGGGTCAGCGACGGACCCCGCACTCGGCTCCGCTTCTTTATGGGGGATGGGCTAAGCCTGCACGGCGCACGACTGCGCCGTGCAGGACGGGCACCTAACTGAGGGGGAATCGGAGCAGCTGACGGGAGCAGAGGGATCCGGCTGGACCAACAAGGGGGTCAGCCAGCCAGAGCCCTCTCTCCTCAACTTCTCCTCCAACACAGCTAGCAAAGCAGGGTCCGCCATACTTGCGGGGCCAATGTCTCTTGAGCGCGGAGCAGTCCAAAGAGGAAGGGCTAGCTCCGCGCTCAAGCTTTAATATCCCACAGGCCACTGCCACCCAGTGGCCAAATTGGGCTACCAATCAGTGGCCCGGGTTAAAGGGCAGCAGGAGGGGCCGTACTCCTGATGTAAGGAGCACAGCCAGTCCTGCAGCCCCCCGGCTTAAACAGCCTGCGGGCTGAGCAGGAAGCTGCCAGGCTGTCACCATATACATCCTGTATGTACTGTACACAGTCCCTGCTCCTCCATGTGATGGAAGCTGCCAGGGTGTCACCATATACATTCTGTATGTACTGTACATGTTCCCTGCTCCTCCATGTGATGGAAGCTGCCAGGCTGTCACCATATACATCCTGTACATGTCCCCTGCTCCTCCATGTGATGGAAGCTCCCTGGCTGTCACCATATACATCCTGTATGTACGGTACATGTCCCCTGCTCCTCCATGTGATGGAAGCTGCCAGGGTGTCACCATATACATTCTGTATGTACTGTACATGTTCCCTGCTCCTCCATGTGATGGAAGCTGCCAGGCTGTCACCATATACATCCTGTACATGTCCCCTGCTCCTCCATGTGATGAAAGCTCCCTGGCTGTCACCATATACATCCTGTATGTACGGTACATGTCCCCTGCCCCTCCATGTGATGGAAGCTGCCAGGCTGTCACCATATACATCCTGTATGTACTGTACATGTCCTCTGCTCCTCCATGTGCCAGGCTGTCACCGTATACATCCTGTATGTACTGTACATGTCCCCTGCTCCTCCATGTGATGGAAGCTGCCAGGCTGTCACTATATACATCCTGTATGTACTGTACATTTCCCCTGCTCCTCCATGTGATGGATGCTGCCAGGCTGTCACCATATACATTCTGTATGTACTGTACATGTCCCCTGCTCCTCCATGTGATGGAAGCTGCCAGGCTGTCACCATATACATCCTGTATGTACTGTACATTTCCCCTACTCCTCCATGTGATGGAGGCTGCCAGGCTGTCACCATATACATCCTGTATGTACTGTACATGTCCCCTGCTCCTCCATGTGATGGAAGCTGCAAGGCTGTCACCATATACATCATGTATGTACTGTACATGTCCCCTGCTCCTCCATGTGATGGAAGCTGCAAGGCTGTCACCATATACATCCTGTATGTACTGTACATGTCCCCTGCTCCTCCATGTGATGGAAGCTGCCAGGCTGTCACTATATACACCCTGTATGTACTGTACATGTCCCCTGCTCCTCCATGTGATGGAAGCTGCCAGGCTGTCACTATATGCATCCTGTATGTACTATACATATCCCCTGCTCCTCCATGTGATGGAAGCTGCCAGGCTGTCACCATATACATCCTGTATGTACTGTACATATCCCCTGCTCCTCCATGTGATGGAAGCTGCCAGGCTGTCACCATATACATCCTGTGTGTACTGTCGATGTCCCCTGCTCCTCCATGTGATGGAAGCTGCCAGGCTGTCACTATATGCATCCTGTATGTACTATACATATCCCCTGCTCCTCCATGTGATGGAAGCTGCCAGGCTGTCACCATATACATCCTGTATGTACTGTACATGTCCCCTGCTCCTCCATGTGATGGAAGCTGTCACCATATACATCCTGTATGTACTGTACATGTCCCCTGCTCCTCCATGTGATGGAAGCTGCAAGGCTGTCACCATATACATCCTGTATGTACGGTACATGTCCCCTGCCCCTCCATGTGATGGAAGCTGCCAGGCTGTCACCATATACATCCTGTATGCACTGTTTATGTCCCCTGCTCCTCCATGTGATGGAAGCTGCCAGGCTGTCACCATATACATCCTGTATGTACTGTACATGTCCTCTGCTCCTCCATGTGATGGAAGCTGCCAGGCTGTCACCGTATACATCCTGTATGTACTGTACATGTCCCCTGCTCCTCCATGTGATGGAAGCTGCCAGGCTGTCACCGTATACATCCTGTATGTACTGTACATGTTCTCTGCTCCTCCATGTGATGGAAGCTGTCACCATATACATCCTGTATGTACTGTACTTGCCCCCTGCTCCTCCATGTGATGGAAGCTGCCAGGCTGTCACTATATACATCCTGTATGTACTGTACATGTCCCCTGCTCCTCCATGTGATGGATGCTGCCAGGCTGTCACCGTATACATCCTGTATGTACGGTACATGTCCCCTGCTCCTCCATGTGATGGAAGCTCCCTGGCTGTCACCATATACATCCTGTATGTACGGTACATGTCCCCTGCTCCTCCATGTGATGGAAGCTGCCAGGGTGTCACCATATACATTCTGTATGTACTGTACATGTTCCCTGCTCCTCCATGTGATGGAAGCTGCCAGGCTGTCACCATATACATCCTGTACATGTCCCCTGCTCCTCCATGTGATGAAAGCTCCCTGGCTGTCACCATATACATCCTGTATGTACGGTACATGTCCCCTGCCCCTCCATGTGATGGAAGCTGCCAGGCTGTCACCATATACATCCTGTATGTACTGTACATGTCCTCTGCTCCTCCATGTGCCAGGCTGTCACCGTATACATCCTGTATGTACTGTACATGTCCCCTGCTCCTCCATGTGATGGAAGCTGCAAGGCTGTCACCATATACATCCTGTATGTACTGTACATTTCCCCTGCTCCTCCATGTGATGGATGCTGCCAGGCTGTCACCATATACATCCTGTATGTACTGTACATGTCCCCTGCTCCTCCATGTGATGGAAGCTGCCAGGCTGTCACTATATACACCCTGTATGTACTGTACATGTCCCCTGCTCCTCCATGTGATGGAAGCTGCCAGGCTGTCACTATATGCATCCTGTATGTACTGTACATGTCCCCTGCTCCTCCATGTGATGGAAGCTGCCAGGCTGTCACCATATACATCCTGTATGTACTGTACATATCCCCTGCTCCTCCATGTGATGGAAGCTGCCAGGCTGTCACCATATACATCCTGTGTGTACTGTCGATGTCCCCTGCTCCTCCATGTGATGGAAGCTGCCAGGCTGTCACTATATGCATCCTGTATGTACTATACATATCCCCTGCTCCTCCATGTGATGGAAGCTGCCAGGCTGTCACCATATACATCCTGTATGTACTATACATGTCCCCTGCTCCTCCATGTGATGGAAGCTGTCACCATATACATCCTGTATGTACTGTACATGTCCCCTGCTCCTCCATGTGATGGAAGCTGCAAGGCTGTCACCATATACATCCTGTATGTACAGTACATGTCCCCTGCCCCTCCATGTGATGGAAGCTGCCAGGCTGTCACCATATACATCCTGTATGCACTGTTTATGTCCCCTGCTCCTCCATGTGATGGAAGCTGCCAGGCTGTCACCATATACATCCTGTATGTACTGTACATGTCCTCTGCTCCTCCATGTGATGGAAGCTGCCAGGCTGTCACCGTATACATCCTGTATGTACTGTACATGTCCCCTGCTCCTCCATGTGATGGAAGCTGCCAGGCTGTCACCGTATACATCCTGTATGTACTGTACATGTTCTCTGCTCCTCCATGTGATGGAAGCTGTCACCATATACATCCTGTATGTACTGTACTTGCCCCCTGCTCCTCCATGTGATGGAAGCTGCCAGGCTGTCACTATATACATCCTGTATGTACTGTACATGTCCCCTGCTCCTCCATGTGATGGATGCTGCCAGGCTGTCACCGTATACATCCTGTATGTACTGTACATGTGCCCTGCTCCTCCATGTGATGGAAGCTGCAAGGCTGTCACCGTATACATCCTGTATGTACTGTACATGTCCCCTGCTCCTCCATGTGATGGAAGCTGCCAGGCTGTCACCATATACATCCTGTATGTACTGTACATTTCCCCTACTCCTCCATGTGATGGAGGCTGCCAGGCTGTCACCATATACATCCTGTATGTACTGTACATGTCCCCTGCTCCTCCATGTGATGGAAGCTGCAAGGCTGTCACCATATACATCATGTATGTACTGTACATGTCCCCTGCTCCTCCATGTGATTGAAGCTGCAAGGCTGTCACCATATACATCCTGTATGTACTGTACATGTCCCCTGCTCCTCCATGTGATGGAAGCTGCCAGGCTGTCACTATATACATCCTGTATGTACTGTACATTTCCCCTGCTCCTCCATGTGATGGATGCTGCCAGGCTGTCACCATATACATCCTGTATGTACTGTACATGTCCCCTGCTTGTCCATGTGATGGGAGCTGCCGGGCTGTCACCATCTACATCCTGTATGTACTGTTCATGTCCCCTGCTCCTTCATGTGATGGAAGCTGCCAGGCTGTCACCGTATACATCCTGTATGTACTGTACATGTTCCCTGCTCCTCCATGTGATGGAAGCTGCCAGGCTGTCACCGTATACATCCTGTATGTACTGTACATGTTCTCTGCTCCTCCATGTGATGGAAGCTGTCACAATATACATCCTGTATGTACTGTACTTGCCCCCTGCTCCTCCATGTGATGGAAGCTGCCAGGCTGTCACTATATACATCCTGTATGTACTGTACATGTCCCCTGCTCCTCCATGTGATGGATGCTGCCAGGCTGTCACCGTATACATCCTGTATGTACTGTACATGTGCCCTGCTCCTCCATGTGATGGAAGCTGCAAGGCTGTCACCGTATACATCCTGTATGTACTGTACATGTCCCCTGCTCCTCCATGTGATGGAAGCTGCAAGGCTGTCACCGTATACATCCTGTAAGTACTGTACATTTCCCCTGCTCCTTCCATGTGATGGATGCTGCCAGGCTGTCACCATATACATCCTGTATGTACTGTACATGTCCCCTGCTTGTCCATGTGATGGGAGCTGCCGGGCTGTCACCGTATACATCCTGTATGTACTGTACATGTTCCCTGCCCCTCCATGTGATGGAAGCTACCAGGCTGTCACCATACACAAGCTCTATGTGCACTGTGCAGTGTTCACTGGATTTACTTTGGGGGAAACTAAATGGATTAATGCTACATTACTTTGAGAGAGAACACAAGGCATCATGGGATCTGTGGACAACTAACTGGCCTCAGCTTGGAGGCAGAGACTGACAGACATTAGTTTTTTGCCACTTCCCCTCTGGTGCGAAAGATTTTTGTCAAACACTTTCAAAATGCCATAACTTTGTGAGAAAAAAGGGGTGAGCAGCACAAAATAGGCATCGTTCTGTTTGTTTTCATAAGGGGAATTATATAATAATTTGGTAAAATCACTATAACTTTACAGTTACAGTTAGGAGTGTAATATTCACACAGCTCCCATTCCTGTCTGTTGGATTTCTCAGTCTCTTTGTCACCTTAAAAACACAATCCATATACAATTTTAGGGGAGATCCCGTGGGACAAGGATCAGAAAATCGCTGTATAAAGTCTGCCCTCCTCCAGCCAGTCAGCAGATGGCAGCACAGGGGCTGCAAACAGCTACATGGGACAGGGGGGCAAATTTCAAGGAAAGTGCCATTGCTAAATGTGAGAAATTGGGGGTAATTCAGGAGTTAAAGAGTGATTGGTCCAATAGATCAAGATATGACTTTATTTGTATAAATGTAGATTTATTTTTTTTTAAAGAATAAGTGAGCCCTAACCCATTTTTCATTCAAAAAATAACATATGACCCCGTCTTATTTTCAGAAAAGGTCTGTATGTAGTCAGGGGCGATCCCACCAGCCTGTATAAGGTATCACTTCACCATATTAGGACTCTAACTATAAAAGTAGTTGGTGGTCTTGGTACTGATTCTGTGACGGGCTACAGCTGCTTATACTCTGGCATGATACTGGCCGCAGTGCCCCATGGGTAGACTAGGCAATTGAAACACGAGAGAATGACAAAATAAGTCATTCCCCCTGTATGACTGCGCTTATAGGTACAGCTTCTGGAAAGTGGGACTAGAAGTGGCTGCCAATATATCTGCAATGTAAAGAAATTCATGCATAGTAAACCATCCTGCCGCTGCTGGAAGACTCTGCGGCGGAGGTGCGCGATTTTCATTACTATAGGTCATGGGTGCCAAGTACAGTCCGCTCCATCTACTCGGCTATAAATAGGTCTGAGGGAGAGTGTTCTGCTGATAAGTTAGTAAATAAATGGCAGATTTCGGCTAAACGGGCGGAGAATCTGATTAATATGTGACCCTTAAAGGAAACCTACCACTTGGGATAGGGCTTATAAGCAGAACATGCCGTGCACCAGCTCAGGGTGCGGCGCACCATGCGCGCTACCACTTCCTATTCAGATGCACGCACGGTTGCGCGCATGGTGTGCCGAGCGCGGACCCCGGTGTGGGAAAGCTAGTTCCATTATAAAGATTAATAAACTGTTAAAACACTTTAAAACTGTTTAAAAACATAACGGAGATATGCGCCAGCACCAGCTCACCAGCATGTTCTGCTTATAAGCCCTATCCCAAGTGGTAGGTTTTTTACTTTAAGTACCCCCACTGATCAGATTCATCGAACGGGTAGCTAGTATGAGGCCACCATCCCCTATTGGTGGTGCCAACATGAGGCTGGGAGTGCCATGGGGAGTAGAATTTTTGGGTTTGTTCAAACTGAGGATTTTTGTCGATTTTAGTAAAATAGTTTCAGTTCCATTGACATGAATGATGTTAAAAAAAGAAAAGTGTGATTTTTATGTGAGGGAATTTTTTTTTTTTTTTTTTAAAAAAGGTAAACATGCATTTTAATGGACCTATGGCTGCATTCACACTGCCGTATTGGAGACTATATACGTCCCCCATAGCTGGCAATGGGCGCACAACGGGAGTGGTACTGTGCAACACAAGTGCAGCACCGTATCGTTCCGTACCCTGTGAAAAGATAGGACATGTACCGTGCTACGGTACTGCGGGCACACATCAGTGTGAATACAGCCTAAATTTTACGCTGATCTGTGTGGAGGATGTAGAAAACGCAAGTGCTATACTTCCCATAGAATTCTATAGGAACGTGAATAATACGGACGCCACACGGGTGTCATCCGCCTGAGGACCATATTTGTGGAAATATAACAATCATGTGACTGTTCAAGAAATTGGGACAAGCTAGCGACATCATTCGCCAGGCTTCCGATCTTTTGTGGATCTACAAAAACGTATGACAAATGGAGCTTCGTTGCGGAAATACAGCGGAGAAACACATGGACCGCAAAACCGGACCACGGATCCGCTGATCACCGCCCGAGAACACCACACATTCGCACGCAGGGAGCCATAGATGTGTAAAATCCCTCCACTCCCGTAAAACTGATGTCAATTATCTTCATTTTCATGCCGCCAAGGACCCTTCAAGGTTTAATGAGCCGCCGTTGTTGTGGCGCTGGTGAAGAGGGCATCTTACCGCGCTGAGTAAATGATCTCCGCCGAGAGGTTACAGAAGACAAAACTTTACTTCACCGTAAATAAAAATAGGTTTTAATTTTTTTCCAATCGTGACAAAACGCCAGATTCATCTGTCAAAGGTTTTAATAGTCCCTGTCACATCCTCCAGATCACGGCTTCAGCGTGAAGATTAATGTCCTCCGGTGTGGAGATTTTTGTTTTTAGATTTTGCCCGTGGCACAGATAGGAGATAAGCAGCACTATGGATCCGCTGCGGCCTTCACAACTATCACCTCAAGGAAGGAACACGGACGAGACAAAATATTATAACCGCCTGGAGGGCATCATGAAGCCTCTGAAGAACAGGAGACACTTCATCATCATCATGTCACTGACCACCAGAGCCTGGGAACACACACAGCTCAGCTGTGCGCAACAACGGAAACACAGACTCCACCACATTGCATCCCGAATGGAGAGAAAACGACACTGGGGCACATTTACTAAGGGCTTTGCGCCGGTTTTTCAGATTTTGCACGTTCCTTTAGACGAAAACTGCTAAGTGTCCGCGCCTCTATTGTGTCACACCCGACCCTTTTGTGGTGCAGCTGTGCTAGCCTCCATGCGGCACAAATTAGGGCGCGTTCCGGAACTCAGCCGGACTGTGCGCCGTATTGAAAGAAAATTTACCATTTGATTTGATGCATTACGAAGCAAACATACCTTGAGAATGCTGTAGCTACACTGATGCAGTGACATATCTTGTTTAATCCCTAAACCTTTTGCTGAAAAAAACTATCATAGAATTCACGATAATGAGGCTCCTTTGCCTGGCTCAGCACTTCTCTGAGGTCACATTCACATGATGCGTTTTTGACACATTGCGAAGGCTTCAGTCTTGTTCACATGCTAAGGTTGCATTGCATTATGTAACCTTAACATGTGATCAAGGATGAAGTCTTTGCGAAAACGCATCAAAAACCGCAACGCTTCAGGTGAACGCGCCCTGAGGTTGCAACCACACGTTCAGTTTTTCAGATGCAGTTTACAATGCCAAAACCAGGAGTGGAGCATTTCTTAATGACATGTCCCCACCCATTATGACCCACACCGCCTTTTGGCTTCAAAAATTGCATCTGAAAAACTGAACTTATGGCTGCACCCTTACACTGTTCAGGAGAATGATGTAATCACTGACAGGCAGAAGTAATCAATCACTGCACCATCCCCCAGCTGCTGTGTGCCCCCAGCTAAGGTTGATTAGTCCTGTCTGGAAAGTTCAGGAAGCTCTGTGTAATGTTTTTAGGTACTGCAATAAGCATGCAACCCAGCTTTTCCAAGGTCCTGATTGTTATAATTTTTTTTTTTTTTTTCAGCAAAACCACTCACTTCAGGGATTAACCAAGATATTATCCTGTATTAGTGTAGCTACAGAATTCTCAAGGTATGTATGGTTCATAATGCATGAAACCAAATGGTAGGTTTCCTTTAACATGCAAAGTCGCACGCTGTATGTTAAAGGTGAACCACAAAAAAGTTGGTGAACTCTGTCGGGGCCACTGCAGGGAAGCGACAGATTCATGATTTCTGGTGCACATTCTTAATGAATCGGTCGCACCCAGTGTTATACACGGGCAGAGCACTTTTAGTGAAGTTTCTGACTTTCTTAGTAAATGACCCCCAATATCTGCAGTTATAAAGACCTGAGTGCACACGAAGGACTACACCAAGACAATAGCAACAGACAACACGCGTAAACATTGCATTGCACTTGCATGTGTCTTAGCGTGTGATACGTTTTTGATGCGTCTCCATAGACTTGTATGTTACATTTTTATGAGGGTGACTAGCGAAAAGTAGAGCATAGTGAAAAACAAATGCATATCTACCAAAACCAACTGCATACAATGGGTCAGAGCGTAACGTAAGTTCTGGCCGTTAAAAACATGCACAGAACTTTCCTGGAGTGAAAGGGGCCATAACTGTGGTAATCTTCTTAGATTTCTTATCCATGGTGTTCTTACTTATAAAATCAACTTTTAAAATTTTTCTAATGATTCAGAAAAGCCCTGGGGCATATGTATCCCCCTTTCCCCCACTGCTTTAATCTCACACAGTGGGAGTGCGCAGTGTAACAGCCTGTGAAGCTACAGCATGCTTGATTTTGATAAATTTCCTTTAAGAAGCTCTACATAAGAAATGCCACTGGTATTTATAGGTCCTCAGATATCATCTTCTGTGCCAAATACATAAACAGCATTATGATTTAATAACCAGTGTTGACACGGGTCTCAGTAGTGCAGTCCCTGACTAAAAACTATGATCGGCATATCCATGAAATAGTCCCTAAAATCACATACGTGGTGGTCCCATACCCCCATAAATCAGCTGTTCTGATTGGAACAAGAAGCAGATAGCGCCATTCTTGGTGAAGTGGTCAGACCAGGTTACTACATATCAGCTCCCATTCATTTAAATGTGAACTAAGCTGCATTGACTCAGTTCAGCCACTAAACAGAATATGGTGCCGTCTCAGATTCCAAGTTCAAACTGATTTAATAGACAGGGATTCTTTTCTGTAAGAGCAGCGAGACTATAGAAGTCTCTACCGCAGGAGGATACTTTGTACATGTTCAATTAGGGGCCTTTGGAACAAAAATAAAATTTGGGAACTACATTCTTTTGAGTCAGGGATAATACCATGGGCCTACGGATTAACACTGTAGGGTTATAGGTTATGCTTGATGGACCTATTCACCCTGATCTGCTATGATACATGGCCGGCTCCAAGGCCTATATGAGACACATCTACACTCGCTATAGGTACATAGTCAGGGAATTTGTTTTACTTCTCGGCAGGAGCACAATTAAGGAGTGACTTTCCCTTTGAGGTGAGACGCCGGGAGTGCAGATTTGGCACAGTACAAACACAATACCAACCATCCGAGGTTGATACTTGTCGCTAGTGAATTATAATAAACCCTTAAACAAAACAAACCCATATTCATTTCTTAAAAACAACAAAAATATCCTTAAAAAAATGTCACAACGTAAAGCGCCGGGAGTGTGAAGAAGTGAATGGCATTTGGCGGGTGGAGGATCGTAATCTCCGTGTCTGGCGAAACTTCCAGATCCTCTAATTGTCATGCAGCAGTAATGAGCGGAGGAGAGATTGGGCCAAGGAATTTAGCAGCTATTGTCCTGCCAATGTCTAACCAGCACTGCCACAGGGCAAGGGTTGTTTTGCTTTTTTTTCTCCCTAAACAAAGTGCATTGTGGTCCAAGTTGTCCCAAAAATTTACACAATGGACACAGACAGGCTCCGGGGGGGGAATGCCCTGCGACCGGCGCAGATCTCATGGTTCCGATCCGAGACGTTGGTCCTGGCACCTTGTGAACCAGCAGCTGTGTGATTGGCGTGATCAAATGCTGCCATAGCGAGTCTCCTGAGGATCCAAGCTGACAACCCCCCATTCCACAAAGAAGAAGGAGATGGTGCCGAAGAATCCGAATATCACCATGATTAACAGCTGCCACTGCAGGAGGAGGTAGTTACTGTAGAAGAAGGCGACCGCTGCGCTGATGGACTGAAACGAAGAGGACAAGAAGAGTGGATTAGACAAAAAAAAAAAAAAAAAAAAAAAAAATGGCCTGGAAACACTGCAGAGGTAAAAATCATTAGCGGAAACACAAGAAGCGGAATAAGAAGGCAACTTGCTGATTACAGAGTTCATAACGTGACACACAAGGATGATTGCTCATCACCAGCAAACTAGACACTACAGCTTTAACCCCATTAACCCCTAGGGGACACAGCCTATTTTGGCCTTAAGGACGCGGCCCCATTCTTCAAATCTGACCTGTGTCACTATAAGTGGTTATAGCTTGGGAACGCTATGAGATATCCAGGGGATTTTGAGATTGTTTTCTCGTGACACATTGTACTTCAAATTAGTTTAAAAATTTGGATGATATCTTTTGCGTTTAGTTATGAAAAAAAACAAAATTTGGCAAAAATTTTGAAAAATTCTTTATTTTCAACGTTCTAAATTCTCTACTTTTGATGCAGACAGTCATAGCACCCAAATAAATTCATAACTTACATTTCCCAAATGTCTGCTTTATGTTGGCATGGTTTTTTAAGATTCCACATATTTTACTAGAATGTTATGAGGCTCAGAATTTGGGTGCCATTTTTCACATTTTTTGTAAAATCGCCAAAACCCGTACTTAGATGGACCTGATCAACTTCTAATTGACACTGAGAGGCCTAAATAATAGTGAGACTCGTAAATTACCCCATTGTGGAAACTACACCCCTCAACGTATGAAAAACTACTTTTAAGAAGTTTGTTAACCCTTTACGTGTTTTATAGGGGTTAAAACAAAATGGAGGTGCAGTCTGCAAATTGTAATATTTTTTCACAATACACTCATTTTGGGTGGAAAATTAAACATTTAAAATGGATTAAATTAAAAAAGGCTCCACAAAGTTTGATACCCAATTTCTCCCGAGTACACGGATACCCCATATGTGGTGGTAACCTGCTGTATGGGCGCACGGCCGGGCATAGGAGGGAAGGAGGCGCCATCCAGAGCAGATTTGCTATGTCACATTGTACAGGCTATAATTTTTTTCTTTTTTTATTGAGGACCTATAGGGGCTTATTTCTTTTGCCACATGAGATGCACTTTTCTGGTATGTAATTTTGGGGCATCTACAGCTAATTGGTGAGATTTAATTAACTCTTTGTTGGTGGAGGAAATGAAAATCATCAATTTTTAGGAAAATTTTTATGTGTTTTTTATTTGGCCGTTAACCATACCATAAAAATAGTATATTATTTTTATTCTATGGGTCGCCACGATTATGAAAATACTTCATTTATATATATTTTTTATTTTTTACCATTTTTACTGAATAAAAAGTAATTTGGCAAAATTGTTGTTAATTTTAGCATCACCGTCTTTCATATGTATAACTTTTTTATTTTTCACCTCACAAATCTGTTTAAGGGCTTATTTTTTGCAAGAATGATAGCTCTTTTTAGTGGTCTTATTTTAGATTGCGTAACTTTTTAAAATCACTTTTTTTAGAGCATTTTTAAAGGGCATTAATAAAAAATCATCTTTTTCAGAGAGAGTTTTTTTAGGTTGTTTTTTACGGGGTTCACTTTGCGGATCTAATAACGATTCTGTTTTATTATGCAGATTGTTACGGACGCAGGGATACCAAATATGTGGGGGTTTTGTGTATTTTATTCAATTGTACTGAATAAAAACTAATTTGGAGAAAATCTTATTCATTTTAGCATCACCATCTTTTCATATGCATAACTTTTTTATTTTTTGGCTGACAAATCTGGTTAGGGGCTTATTTTTTGCGAGAACAGTTGTTCTTTTTAGTGGGCTTATTTTAGAGTGCATAAAATTTTTAAAATCACTTTTTAGAGCATTTTTTATAGGGTATTAATTAAAAATTATCTTTTTTCGGAACGTTTTTTGCGTTTTTTTCCTCCGGCGTTTACCGTGCGGGTCCAGTAACAATTCTGTTTTATTATGCAGATTGTTATGGACGCGGCAATACCAAATATGCAGGTTTTTTTTGTGTTTTTATGTTTTTTATACTTTATTAAGTTTTTTATGGGAAAGTGACATTTTAGGGGCTTATATTTTATGTATTTATTTTTTATTTATTATAATGTGTAGTGTTAACTGTTTTTGCATTTTTTTTTACTTATACATACTTGAACTTAAACCAGTGATGCTCTGATCACTGGTTTAAGTTCAATACACTGCTCCGGGGCACATGCCAGTCCTCGGAGCTGCCCGGAAGAGGATCGGATCCCCCGGTAAGCGGCACGGGGGATCCGATCCACAGCAGGAACACCCTTACACGCCGCGGTCATGCTTGACCACGGCGTGTAAGGGGTTAACACCCACGATCGGAGCCGGCTCCGATCGCGGGTGTTACAGCGCGGTGTCAGCTGTGATAGACAGCTGACAGCCGCTGCTTCTGGTACCGGCTCCGTTCGTGAGCCGGTCCCAGAAGCTAGACGTTATACTACGTCCCGGTGCGCTAAGCATCTAGCCCCGGGGACGTAGTATAACGTCGTGGTGCGCCTAGGGGTTAAACTACTTGCTCTCTCGGGTAGGGGATGAAATGTGCTTTCTAGAATTCCCTCTTTACCTATTAAAAAAAAAAAAAAAAATCTCCTCAAAGTCATTTAAAAAGGAGCTGAGAAGAGTCATATTTTGCCTGAGATGAGTCAAGTTTAGAGGTTGCAGTAGTAATATCACTTCAAACGCCTCTATCTTTGGTTCTATAGCACCTAGAAACATAGTCATATTAAAGATAAGTATCTTCATAGAGCCGCAATTCTGATCCATCTGAAAGACAATGATCTGCAGAACTGGAGATACAGACTGTAACAAAAATGGTGGAAATTTATCTGCAGCTTGCATTTCCATCAAAGTCATTAAACATTCTGTATCTCTGGTTCTGTAGATTACAGAACCAGAATCTTTATATGATGCGAAAGATCTTTTCTTTAATATGACAACACCCATCTAGGTGCTATAGAACATAGAGGTGGCTCATAGAGGTGGCTCATAGAGGTGGCTCATAGAGGTGGCTCATAGAGGTGGCTCATAGAGGTGGCTCATAGAGGTGGCTCATAGAGGTGGCTCATAGAGGTGGCTCATAGAGGTGGCTCATAGAGGTGGCTCATAGAGGTGGCTCATAGAGGTGGCTCATAGAGGTGGCTCATAGAGGTGGCTGACGTGATGTAGCCTCATCTTAGGCAACATCTGACTCTTCTCAGCTCAGTGTCACATGACTTTAGAGGAGATTTTTTTTTTTTTAGGTAATTCAACAAGATTTCATATAAAATAGGGAATTCTAGAAATGACATTTCATCGGGGGAGGCTGTTGGTTTAATGGGGTAAAATCTGGTGATGCCCCCCCTTAAAAGATGGCATAGAAAAAAAAAAATAACACGCATTATCTGACAGCAGTTTTGACCAAAAAAAAGCGATGTGTAGCAGCTGCGAAGAGATGCACATGTTGTTAGTAGCAGCAGGACTGTGAAAAATGTAATTTATATCCCAACTACAGCATTTCCTCTTTATGACCAATAAAGCATTCGACCTGTTGGCAACACCTTGCAGAATGGATGGGGGGGATGTAGAGAACTCAATGCAGAGATCTCACAGCACAGCAGTGTGAGGACACCCCTTCCCCCCCCAATGTCATGGACCATAAGTCCATTTTTAGACATTCTCGCGGATTATAACACATGTGAACGTCCCCTACCGTTACCTGCAGTTTTGGAAGGTCGAACCAGCTGATAGGAGCTCCCTGCCTTCTTTATCACATATAACTATGACAAATATTGCAAATTCTTCACTATTTTTTACCTGCACAAATTTGAAGATGGCGAAGGCCGGTGCACTGTCATCTGCGTATAGGGTGCCCAGGATGCTGAGGAGCTGGGTGTTGAAGCAGCTGTCTCCTAAGCCCAGCAGAAAGCTGCAGAAGACGGCCAGGGCTTTGCTGGAAGAAGACAAGAGTCAGGATTACACATCCCCCTCATTCATAGTACGATAAGAATCGTACTTATGATATTGTAGTTACATTTTGCTCAGTTTGGGGCTTTTATAGCTTTGTTACAGGTTCTGGCTAGGATTACGGAATGTTCATAGTCATAGTTGTTTAGGATTCAGGTCCTGTGTTGTCATGGTCTAGGAGCCCCTAATAATTCTCAGGAAAGTGAAATGGTGACCCCTGCTGGCTGCATGATAGTGCTACACTCCATAGTCATAGTGCACAGAGCACTGGAAGAGGTAATTTATTTTTTGCGGGAATAGCAGAAGTTATCATTAAAATCATTTTTGGGACTGATCACTTTTTGTTCAAATTTGTATGTGTAGATAAGGCAAAAATGGGCAGATCTAAAATTTTTAGGTCCCCCCCCCCCCCCCATTGAAGATGGCAGTGCTTATGATACACTGTCATGTTTGACCAGCACTGGAGGGGGTGTCTGATCATAATGCAGCAGACACCCGCCATGTGTAGAGATTGCTGTCAAATACCTTGGATCTACAAAAGCGCGGCTGTCCGTCCCATCACCGGAGGCAACAGGTGCATCATTTGGAACGCTGAGGAATATCAAATAAAAAGCCAAGAAATGAACCACAAGGCCCAGGAGGAACACAGGATTCCTTCCAAAACGACTGTTCTTACTGAGCAATCCAAAGACGGCTCCACCTAGAAATAATGGGAAAATGTGGAATAAAATATGGAGTGCAGACAGCAATATCATTATGAAATCATACAAGACATAAAAGAACCAACCTAAGACTTCTCCAAGTCCGACAAAAATCCCTGATAGTCCAATGAGGCTCTTGGCATCGGCTCCAAAGGAGTTGATGGCTCCTATACATGTGCCATACACACCCGAGTAAAAGGTGAGCTCAAAACCTGAAACGGTGAGAGACAAGGATAGAATGAGTCAACGACATAAGAAAAATATAAAAATGTTGAAAATGTGACAAATAAAATATAAAAGCATAAATTATCTCTACCTATGTAGAAAAGTTATATCTACACCCAAAATGGTAGAACTAAGGAGTCCCTCCCAGCCTGGCCTCACACTGTGCCAAATACGGTATAAAGAAAATTCTGAGGAAACAACGGAAGGTTCTGGATCTCTCCATAAAGTTCCCATCAATCTGCCCTCTATCCCTGTATCCATCCACCTGTGCCCTCCCTCCTTCAACCACCCTCCCCATACAGATAGCGGGCCATCTGTACGCCGACTTCGCTTCTAATCTGTTTCCTATCCTCCATCTATTAATCCGGCTGCCCCTTTATCCAGCGGTTTTATTATCTGTAAACACGTTGTCCCCTACTTAAGGACACCTGACTTACAGACGACCCCTAGTTACAGACAGACCTCTCTGCCCACTGTGACCTCAGGTGAAGCTCTCTGGATGTTACTATAGTCCCAGACTGCACTGATCAGCTGTAAGATGTCTGTAATGAAGCTTTATTGATAATCCTTGTTGCCATTGCAATATAAAATTGTCCCTTCAACCCCCTATCTTATCCCTCTAGCCACAGAACAGTCACATCGCCCACTGTATGCCTGCCAGTCCCTCCAGCCCAAAAGGTGGGAGGTGATCTCTCTTCTATTCCGGCTGCTGCTCCATTCACCCACTGCTCCCCTATCCATCTGTATATCCCTCGAGCTGCCCGCCTGTCTCCACCCAACCCCACCTGTCCCTCCTATTTATCCACCTTTCCTACCCAACCCTATTCATGCTAGTCCCGCTAGTCTCCAGCCTTTAATAATAATAATTCTTTATTTATATAGCGCACACAGATTACGCAGTGCTACACAGAGTTTGCCAAATATGTCCCTGTCCACATGGGGCTCACAATCTAATAAACCTACCAGTATGTTTTGGAGTGTGGGAGGAAACAGGAGGACCCAGAGGAAACCCACACAAACACGGAGAGAACATACATACTCTTTGCAGATGTTGACCCTGGAACAGCCTTTTCCTCCGCCCAACTATCTGCCTGGCAGTCCCTCCATCACTGCCCTAGACCCTATATCAGTGGTGGCGAGCCAGAGGTGGCATTCAGAGCTCTCTCTGCGGGCACCCAGGTCCTCAACATAGAGTTCATAAGACAGGACCCATGGCCTCCTCCTTCAATCCCAGACCAAACAGGACATTGTGCACTCAGTACTATTTTAAAGCAACACATCCTTGGCTGCCTGGGACTGCAGGAGAAGTGAGAAGCGGCGGACAGTGCTGGATAATAATTTGAGCTCCTGCCACAGGCCCTGCATTCTTCCTTTATAGCGGACCCTGGAGGGACGCTACAATAATCTAAATTTCTCCTCTTTCTACTGTATTGATGTCCTTAGGACACCAGTACGATTGAAATCTATGACAAAGCAGTAAGCAATAAGTTATTACTTAACCCCTTAACACTCTGCGCCGTAGCTCTACGGCGCAGAGGTATAAGGGATGTATGAAGAGGGCTCACGGGCTGAGTCCTCTTCATACAAAGGTGGGGGTTTTTGCATTTTGCACAAAACCCCCACCGCTAATAACCGCGGTCGGTGCTTGCACCGATGGCGGCTATTAACCCACTCAACGCCGCCGGCAAAGTCGCCGGCGGCGTTTAAAAGACGGTTGCCATGGTAGCCTCGGGTCTTCTTTTGACACGAGGCTACATGGCTTATGCAGGTTCGTTACAATGAGCCAGTGGCTCATTGTAATGAATGACCTGCAAAAATGCCATATATTGCAATACAGAAGTATTGCAGTATATGGTAGGAACAATCTGACTATCTAGGGTTAATGTACCCTAGATGGTCTAAGAAATAGTGGAAAAAAAAAGAAAAAAAAAGTTTAAAAAATAAAAAAAATTAATAAAATATTAAAAATTCAAATCACCCCCCTTTCCCTAGAACTGATATAAAACATAATGAACAGTAAAAATCACAGACATATTAGGTATCGCCGCGTCCCAAAATGCCCGATCTATCAAAATATAAAAACTGTTATGGGCGTCAGTGACCTCCGAGACGGAAAATGGCGCCCAAATGTCCGAAATGCGACTTTTACACCTTTTTAAATCACATAAAAAATGAAATAAAAAATGATCAAAATGTCCTCAAAATGGTAGCAATGAAAACGTCGCCTCATTTCGCAAAAAATGACACCTCACACATCTCCGTGCGCCAAAGTATGAAAAAGTTATTAGCTTCAGAAGATGGCAAAAAAATTTTTTTCTTTTTTGTACACATTCGTTTAATTTTTGAAAATGTATTAAAACACAATAAAACCTGTATAAATTCGGTATCACCGCGATCGCACCGAACCAAAGAATAAAGTAGGCGTGTTATTTGGAGCGAAGAGTGAAAGTCGTAAAAACTGAGCCCACAAGAACGTGACGTCACGTGCGGGTTTTTTTCAATTTTTCCACATTTGGAATTTTTTTTCAGCTTCGCAGTACACGGCATGTTAAAATAAATAACATTACGGGAAAGTAAAATTTGTTACGCACAAAATAAGCCCTCACACAAAGTTATGGATTTTTGAAGTTGGAGAGCAAGAAATGTGCGGAAAAACCCTGCGTCCTTAAGGGGTTAAATTGCCATGTTGGCACTTTGAAAACCTTTAACAACCCCCCCCCATATGCCATTTTTCATCCCTTTAGCGGCATGGCTGTCCCTCATCCCCATAAGCTACCCCCAGTCCCTCCTCCCCTCTGTCCACGCATCAATAAGTGACTGCAGGATGATATAAAACTATTATAGTAATGTGAGCGATCTGTCTCCCTGCTCTTGTGTTCTGTCTGGTTGTCTACATGGAGGAAATTGCCATTTATCACTGTAGTAATTACAGACCCACATTCACACCTATAGAAGGCGTCATGTGCTGCATTTACAGTTAACACACACAAGACAACTCGTCGGAAAAGTGCAGCGAGCAAACGTGATAGAAACTATTAGTCTGCGGGTATAAGACGCTTCCGGAGGCGAGAACATGTCAGATCGTCTTCCTTGTAATCTGCCTCCTCGTTATAAGCAGCGAGTAATGGATTGTGAAGATGACCGTCTAGCGCAGAGGCGCCTGCCTTCCCGTTCCATGGGCAGCGCCGTTTTGTCTATTAGCCTCCTGGCCCCTGTCTGCTGCATTACATATCTTGTTAGCCGCCTGTCCTATGATAAAGGTTATTGCTGACACCTAACACAACCTCGCAGGTAACCATCAAGACGTGAGAACTCGTCCGCAGTCCCCGATGCTCCTTTCGCAGCGAGCTGATCTTTACATGGCTTGCCGGTTACAATCTCTACAGATTTTTAAGATGTTAGCGAAGCCACTTTGATGGCGGCGTCCGCCCTGTAGGTGGCGATAATCAATAACTCGCCTCCTGCTGCGACTTTCTCCTCTGCAATTATTTGCAGGAAAGAAAAGAGAATTAAAAAGTAATTGTACAGCGCGTCCCTGGTTTTCTCTCACTCCGATGTTACACAAAGATAAAAGTCCTGGTGTAAATGCAGACATACAAGAGAGGCATTCACATACCATTACCTCCAGCGCGGGGCCAGCAGGGATTTATATTCAGGCGGCATGAAAGGAGGCGACGTGAAAACAATAACACTATACGGGGGATTTATCAAAACGAGCGCAAGCGAGAGAGCGCAGCTAAGCGGGCTGGTGCATTAGTCTTAGTGGGGGCTTCACTCTCCACTGCGCTAATTTTGACAAATTGATGGATAAATGCAGACATACTGAAATGGAAAAAATGTAGCTGCAGAAAGGGTTAGGTATTGGCCCTAGCAGGACACTTAAAAGAAAAAGAAGTAAGTCAAGAGCCAGTCGAGAGAGAGACAGTCAGCCAGGTAACTATAACATATAGTCAGCCATCTACACAATACAAAGCTTAGCTATGGTGCTGAGAGCTAGTCCCCCTGCAATGACGTGACAGAGGTAGGTGGCACAATCTAATCTTCTTACTTGTGTATGTTAGATAATAGAAGTTTTTTTAATTTAAATATATACCATAACAGCAAAAACCGGGGCGTGAAGTCTGCAGAGAAGAAGAACTGCAGGGAAAAAAATGACATTTCCATATACCAAGCCTTTAACCTCCAGATAATTGTTCACGTACGAGGAGATTTTCAGCTTTATTAAGTTATATTGCTATAGAGGAAGAGGAAAGCGGCTCCGACAACTGTGCGGCTCAGCGGTGTACGCACTAAAATGTCACAACATCAAATCAAATTGGATGAGCAAAAGCGCTCGCTGCTTCTGCGCCATTGTCTTTGTCATAGAAGGAAACAGAAGCCATTGTGTAAACTAACAGAACGCTTTCCATCCACCCACATACAGCAATCATTAGAAATTAGCTACTGTATATATCACATAGATTGCAGGGTACATTAACCACACAGCAACCGGACCGCATCATAGAAACATGGCAAACGCACCAAGGATCACAAATAACCATGTAACAATGATGCTACTAACAAGTTCTAGAGGCAAACTACATCCACAGCCCAAACATTCAAAGATAACCTCAATATCATCAAGGGTAACATATGTTGGAGGCTCTGTAATGAGTTTCTGTCACATATTCTATCCTAAATAATGATAATATTTATTTTTATAGCGCCATAAAATTCCGTAGCGCTTTACAGATTCCAAGATTGTGATGTCCCTATAAAAGTCTTTCTGGTTACAATGAGAGAGAAATAGGCACATTCACCACTCTCCATTCACTTATATAAAAGAGGTTGCATCAAGATTTGAAGTTATCCCATATCATGCGGCGATTGTGAGGGTCCGACTGCTAGGACCTCCACCGATCAGGAGTACAGGATCTGATTGGGGCAGTGAAAGATGAGCATATAACCTTCATCTCTATTCAATACTGTGTTGCAAATAAGAGATAGCAGCGCTCAGGTATCTTCAGCACTCTCATGCATTGTCTATGAGGGAGGCCAAGATACCCGAGCGCTGTGTTCACCAATGTCTGATATATCCCATAGTATTGAATGAAGCTACAGAATGTAGCCATGTCCTGCCTCTACACCCATTAGTGAGAATAGGACACCTGTTTTCCGGATTGTTGGGGGTCCCAACAGTAGGACCCTGAGTGATCAGCTTGTTAAACTCTATCCTATCAATACTTTTCAAAATCACATTCACTATAACGCTACTGTATTACGCTGCTGAGTTTCCGCACCAAAATCTGTGTGTAAATTCCGCAGGGAATCTGCGACATGTGCGGCCAGAAATTCGCAGAAGAAGCAAGAGTTGATGACAGCGGGCTGAAAATTGCTTGATGACGTCCACAGTGGGGGGGGGATACTGCAAAGGGCACCACTAAGCCGGGCGATGTGCATTTTATATATTTGAAAAGGACACACGTTTCCCCCAAGGCTAGGGGAGGGGAACCGCTCCTCTA
>NW_027285666.1:0-32053 GCF_040894005.1 Engystomops pustulosus | reverse complement strand
AGGAGGAGAAAAAGAAGAAAAGGTACAAACACACAGACAGACAAACAATTCACCATCCACCCCTCAACAGGAGGCTCTGGCAGTTTTGCGCCAAATCGGGCTTGCATACAGTTGTGCCAAAACCCATGCCAGTTCCTGTTCACTCCGCAACCTGGCATGCTAACGAATTCGGCGTTGAGGTGGAGTAAGGGGGAAATAGGCGTTAGTCTTGGCCGTAAACTAAGAACTGCGCGTATATCAGGGCTTGTACGACATAAAACTGATGCCCTGATAAATCTGCCCCATAATATTTTATTAGTTTTTAATGTGAAAGAAACATTGTCGCTTTCGAAATAGGTGATATTCACCATTCGTATTCGCCAATATGATACTCAGTCTACAAGGTCAAGAAGGTGCGGTGCAAATTCTTATTATTTGTGAAAAAATTTGCATAAATCAGAGCACAATTAACTCAAAGTGAGAACATAATTTCATCATTTTGACCTCGGAAAGTAAGTGGTGAAAATGATGTATTCAGCGAGTCGTTTTAGATGGGGGAATTAATAAATGCGGACAATGGAGAAGATGATAGGACACGCAGGGATCGGCTGTATATCTGGTTAAATATTTATGGCCTTATATGTTCTGCCGATGGTTCATCACTAAAGCTTCGTAAGCAATGAAATAATTGAGCGGAATGATAACCACATAGTAATTTTAGCACAGATACCTGGAGTTCTGTGGAATCTAAATTTGCTTGTGGTCGCAGGATTTGCAAATTGACTTTTATTGACTAATCATCCACTGTAAATTATGGAAGGTCTGGAAGAAAACCCTTCTCGGTGTCACTGAGGGGAGATTTAGAGATATCAACATTAAAAAAAAAATGATGGTAAAGAGAAAGTTGTTGTTGGGCATATTGTATGGGGATTGTAATTGGATAACCCTTTCTTCTCACCTATACAGAGGAAAAAATCAACATCAGACTCTATAACATACTGCCTGCAGATAGGACACTATGTAAAATCGCCCCAGCTCTGCCTGCTCTGTATCATTCTGCCTGGTGATAGAAAACAATGTATAATCTCCTCAATTCCTCCTGCTCTATAACATGCGACCTGAAGATAGGCCACTATGTAAAATTGGCTCAGCTCCTCCTGCTCTATAAAACGCTGCCTGTAGCTAGCGCCCTACTTTCAAACGAATCATCCTGCTCTATAATATGCTGTGTGCAAATAGGACACTATGTACAATCTCCTCAGGTCCTACTACTCTATAACATTTGTCTTGCAGATAGCACCCTATTTACAATCTGATCAGCTCCTCCTGCTCTATATCATGCTGCCTGCAAAGAGGACACTATGTACACTGTGCTTTTTATCCCCCTGCTCTATAACATGCTGCCTGAAGATGGGCCCAAATGTACAATCTGCTCAGCTACTCTTTCTCTACAAAATGCTTCCTGCAGATAGGACACTATGTACAATCCACTCAGCTACTCTTTCTCTATACAATGCTTCCTGCAGATAGGACACTATGTACAATCCACTCAGCTCCTCCTGCTCTATAACATGCTCCCTGCAGATAGGACACTATGTACAATCCACTCAGCTCCTCCTTCTCTATAACATGCTGCCTTCAGATAATACACTAGCGACAATCTGCACAGCACTTCCTGCACTTTACCAAGCTGCATGCAGATAGGACAGATTGGGGCACATTTATCAGCCCTTGTACTTCTGAAGAACAGCTGGAAATCCAGATGACTTGCTTTAGCCATGATTAAGGATCGAGGAGGAGCATTTTGTAACCTATCCCTTCCATACAGGGGCGGTGCCAGCAATGGGCATACCTGGTCAAGTGCCAGGGTCCAGACCTGCTGGGGGGCCCCACATAAAATACCCATAAGGGGGCTGTTTGGGATGATAAACTAAGGAATATTTTAGGGAACAAGAGACTGTTTTAGTTTCAGAATTTTTAATGCTGCCACGTGAGTTCACTGCAAAGGGGCCCACTGAGGCTCTGTCATCCAGGGGCCTACTGAAACCTGGAGCCGACCCTGCTTCCTTAGCTATTAGATGGTTGGTGGCTCGTTCCAATAATTCCAAATTCTAATCCCACAAATCTATTGTAAGGACACCTTAGTAATATGGGCTGATTGTTTCGTTTTGATCGTTGTAATATCTGGGAGTGGTGAGAGGACACAGTCCAGTAAGTTGGTGTGGAATGTTTCAAAACAATAAAAACACACCATTAAAAATTAAATTTTTGGGTGTCGGGATGAATTCTTCACTGTCGCGCAGAGCCGGTTTCATTACAGCGCGCCGAGATCCATCTTTGTATATGTTTGTATAAAGTTCTCTTACAATAATTGCGGCATGAATCACTGGCAGAAAACATTTTAGGCTGTAATTAGGTAATTGAGCATATTAAAGTATTTCATATCCTCTACAGGAAAAAATGCCTGTAATTTGGGTTTAATTGTCTACCAAAGTTTTATCCCTTTTTTTTTTGGAATTTATCTCAAATCAAGTTTAATGTGGTAATTGTCTTCCTGCTCTTGTTTGTACTTTTGATTGTGCATCTATCATAGTCTATCAGGTAGAGGAAGAGATAACTGAGGAGGATAGACCTGCAATCTATTTTTATTATATCGCCGAGACTAAGGTATAATAGAAATCAAAAACAGAAATAGGGTTTAAGAAGAAGGTGTCACCACTGGAGATGAAGAAATCCATCATCGTTCAATTAGCTAAAGACTCACCACATTTTTCTGAAGAATCGTTTGGGGTCCAAATTTTAAACCGATGTTGTTGTGGAAATCGGTATATATTATAACCCCCCTCTAGCCGTCAAAAAAAACAGATTTTTGGTTTAAAAAAAGGTAAACTTTTACCGAATCCTGATTCTGTCCCTAATTATACAAATATTTCCCAAAAAATTGCAAAATGGTACTTAAAAAAAAACAACAACTTTGTATAGATAATCTTTTGTTTTAGAGGACTAGAATTTGTTCCGCAATAAATTGGGCAACATCTGTTGATCTAAAGTGAATAAAATAAATGGATTTGATTCGGTGCCGGAAAATCTGCAGAGTCTACTCATCTCAAGTCACCGCCAAAAAAATATTGTGAATTATTTTCTGGGGTATTTTTTATTGCTTTACACATTTATTAAAAATATATATCAATGCACACAGAATACAGTCACTAAGAAAGTAGGAACAGGAGCCAAACCTATCTCCTATGCTGCAGCAAGATCAGGACCTTTGATGATATCATGATGGTGGAGAAGCCTGGTCCTGGTTGATGCACCTCTTGGTGGATCCGGGTAGGCGGCTGCGTTGTGCTTATTTTATGCCAGGCAGAGCCCGGCGTAGAAAAAAATGGAGCTTTTCCACACTTTTCCACACCGGCCCAAACCCGACCGGCCGTGCCAACCTACTTAGCCGGCTGACCCCCCCCCCCCCCCCCCTCAAGCCCCTTCACGCCCCACTGGCGACAATAATCGCTAGCATTTGCGATTATTTCAGGGTCTCTACACCACTGATGTGGCGCAGAGGCCCTGATAAATTTGCCCCAGTGTCTCTGTCTGAACTGATCTGTATCAAATTTGTTCTTTTGCTTCTAGGAGAACATTTTTACTAGGCAGTTTGAGAGATGAAAGCTGAGCTGTGATTGGTTATTTAGGGCAGTAAGTCCGGTTATACTGATAGTTTGGATGTGATGGGCCGGCTCTATCTTACTATATGTAATTGAAGAAGAATTCTTAAATCTATGTTATTATTTAACTCTGCGAGGTTCAAACGTGTTTCATTAGATATTATGCAGGTGTTTCATTGTGTAATAATTAATTATCGGCTATATTTCATCTTTCAGATTTGTCATATTCCTATGAGATTCACCTATATATCTTTTTTTCTTTCAGGTAATATAGCAGCTGAACAATTATTTACCAAAGGAGCTGGGACAGGTATGTCTAACATTATATAGTATATAGAAATAGAATAACCTATCATTTCTAACAGACTTCATATTGACTTACTTTTTCAAGTATTATTTTAATAATTTGTTTCTATTCTTTTGGTTCAGTCTTTTATTTTGTATTGTGCTTTGCATATTGCCTAGAATGGCCTTTATGTGAATCGCCTGATCCTTATCACTTTAAATATAGGAGGAAGGGGGGTAAAAATAAGAAATGCCCTATACTCACCCCTCTCAGATGCCTCAGCACTGCATCTGCCCTCATTGTCGTTCTATGTTTGCATACAGAGGTTTGGAGGTAACATCAATTCTTCCGGCTTGTACCTGTTACAGCAGCAGTTGCAGGCTGTAGTGGATGCGTAGTTGTCAATGTCACATCACTGCTGAGCTTCTGTATACAAATGGTGACAATGGTGACAGGCACTGCCACATGGGAAAACTAAAATGTTTATTTTATACCCTTACCCCCAGCACCAAAATTAAAAAAAAAAAAAAACCTGATCCCCTTTAACTTCAAGCTCCGTGTAGCCGGATCCTTCTTTCATCTCATCTGTAATGCTGTAGCTTACATTTGGTACCTACTTTAAAGGGAACCTACCATCACGATTCTACCTATAAAGGTAGAACGGGTGGTAGGTGGATGAATGGGACGTGAGGATAGCCCTTTTTAGAGCTTATCCTCACGTCCCGGCTATCTTTTAGAAAACTTTAATCCGCTGATATGTAAATTTTGTCACGCAACTACTGGGGCGTGGAGTAGCCGGACATAAGGCTACACGTCGCGGCTACTCCACGCCCCAGTAGCCTATTTTCTCCTCCTACCATTTCATCTTCGGCGCGCAGTCCGAGTACCAGGCATCTGCGGCGTTCTGCACATATGCAGTAGCTCTGGCCCCGGGGTTGCGGCCGCGCAGCCGCAGGCCTGCGAAGATGAAAAGGTAGGAGGAGAAAATAGGCTGCTGGGGCATGGAGTAGTCGCGACGTGTAGCCTCATGTCCGACTACTCCACGCCCCAGTGGCCGCTTAACAAAATTTACATATCAGCGCTACAAAGTTTTCTTAAAGATAGCCGGGACGTGAGGATTAGCTCTAAAAAGGGCTATCCTCACGTCCCATTTATCCACCTACCACCCGTTCTACCTTTATAGGTAGAATCGTGGTGGTAGGTTCCCTTTAAAGAGGACCTGTCACTCTAAAAAAATGCACTAAAGTAAGCAGCTTCTAGTGCTAGCCCATTTTTAGCAGTGATAAACTGCTAGCTTTATCAGAACCCTCCGCTAAAGCTGACACTGATGCGAAGTACAATCGGAACACCGGACCGAGCTCACAGAGATCCAATGTATTTATGAGGGGGCGGGACTAGGAGGCGGTCACTGCCGCATGAAGCCTGGCAGTCACCCCTGCCTATGGTGTGGAAAGGGCAGTCCAGGGAAGAAGCAGCGCCTCAGACCGCCCACTTATGAATCCGGCGTTCCTATTGTGCGCCGCAGTGTCTGCTAGCTGTATCAGAGTTTATTACTGCTAAAAATGGGGTAGCGCTAGGAGCTGCTTACTTTAGTAAGCTGCTCCTAGTGCATTTTTTGGGTGACAGGTCCTCTTTAAATGTAGCAGACATATATATGAGTGGTAAAATGGCTGCAGGATTATTATACACAAAGTATTAATAAGACCTCTATAAAAAAAATATTTATAGGTTGAAGGACCACTTGTAAAGTTGCAATTTTTAATTCTTTTTATTTTGGAGAAACAATTTTAAAAAATTATAACGAAAAATGGTGAATTTCTGGAGGAAAATTCATGGTTACTAAAGTAAGCAGCTCCTAGTGCTGCAACAGTCCCAGCAGTGTTACATGGCTAGCGTTATCAGAAACTTCCGATAAAGCTAGCAGACACTGCCGCAATGTACACTAGAAAGACCGCTTTGAGAGCGGTCCGGCGTATTCATGAGAGGGCGGTACGAGGCGCTTCCTCTTACCTGGACTGCCCCGCCCACTCCATAGACTAGCGGTGACTGCCGGGCATCATGCGGCAGTCACCACCCCTAATCTCGCCCCCTCATTAATTACTTTAGTAAGCCGCTCCTAGTGCCATTTTTAGGGGTGACAGGTCCTCTTTAAAATATTTTGGCCATTGAGAAATGTCTAAATTTTTCTTTGAACCTCAGAATCCGGGGAGATCAGAGATGTGTCAGACAATGGATAATAGAGTAAATTATAGATCAAATGAGGGACAATTTTAAGCAATCGCTGCCAGTTTGTTGTCATAGATGTGATTTACTTGTCTGCCCCTGGTGGCTGACAACAGAATAACAAAGGTTATTTACTGCGGCACAACCTCCTTGTCTGGGATATTACTAAAAACAAAAAGATCCTGTATTCAACATCAGGTTGAAGGAAAAGGGCGAGAACGCAGGTGACAATCTTGGATCTTCATGATGTCTATTGGGTTGGCTCCAAAAACTTGATTAAAGGACAATATGACGTCTAATGATAAATGTCCGGTAACATTGCAGGCGGCAACAGTTTTTCTTATTCGAGAATAAAACGGGAAACATACAGCTGAGGCATCACATGCAAAATAAGAGATTGTCTACAGCAGATAAAGAGACTAAGAAGAGCTGGAAGGGGAGATAATATTATATCCTACATCATTCGCCTCACACAGCGGAAGTTTTTACATTTTTTCCCGTTGCTTTAAAGTATTTTAGGAGACCGGAATAATTTGATGTGATGTTACAGCGGAAACATGATTTATTGCTTAGTATTTTTTTATTAATGGGATCTCTGGGCTAAATAAAGTGATAACTACTGATGACAGACCCTGAACCCCAATTTTGGAAACCTGATTGGGTCCAGGTTCAGGCAACCAAACCCTACCCCAACCAGTAACACTTGCTATGGGTGTTAACTGTTAATTATTGTGGCCCCATGCTCCTTGGCAATAACATAATGTCAACGAGGAGCGACTATGCTCCCTAAAATGGTGGTGTTCTGCTCCGCGCAAAAGGTTTGTGCAGGCACAGGAATTTAAATGCTACTAGTCAGGGGCATTTAAAGAGTTAACACTCACTCTCATTCATTGTCTATGTGATTGTCGGTGACACTTGAGAGCATTGATCGGCCATTTCCTATACTCCCATCTTATTGAATGTACAACAAGATGCATGCTCGATCTGCCGCTCAACCCTTGAAAACAGGGACTCTGTTGTCTAGATCATTGGGTCTCCAATTCTCTTGATCGCAGTTGTACACTCACTGATCAAACTTGGGACATCCCCTTTAAAACATAGTGATTGTAACATCAAGCAGACACTCCTTTCAAAACCGAGTCATTGGAGCTTATCCTCTATTCAAATGAATGGGTAGTGATCTGCAGTAACCTGATCTGACCACTACACAGAGCATGGCACTGTCTATTTCCTGTTTCATTCTCTGTTTATCAGTTGTTGAGAGCAGTTGATCTCTGGGGGCGCTGTGTGTTGAAACCTTCCCAATCTGATATTGAGGACCTATGTTTACGATAAACAATATTTTTATTGATCAAAAATCCTCTTTTAATCAATTGTCTGGAAAAAAAGTGATAAGTTTGTTGATACTCCATTTCCAGTCCTGGTGGGTGCTCCCCCTCGGTTTACTTCAGCCAGCTGACATCAACAAGAATCCCCCGTTCCAATTACAGGCCTCATTGGGGATCTTAGACAAAATTTAGAGCATAGTATCTCATGGTGCCCTTGGTAGTTGCCACTTTCCATATGATCCTGAAATACAGTGCACTGTTCTTAAGAGTCAAGTGGGTGGTCTTGCTCAATGATTGCCATCTCTCATAGAAACAAGACTGACTCTTACTAAGAAGCTCCTCCCCCTGGACTTCTAAGCCCCAAATTAGGAAAAATTTAAATAAATAAAGCACAAGTTACCGTATATACTCGAGTATAAGCCGACCCGAGTATAAGCCGAGCACTGCCCCCAGTAGTATACAGCACAGCCCCCAGTAGTATACAGCACAGCCCCCAGTAGTATACAGCACAGCCCCCTGTAGTATACAGCACAGCCCCCAGTAGTATACAGCACAGCCCCCAGTAGTATACAGCACAGCCCCCAGTAGTATACAGCCTGCCCCCAGTAGTATACAGCCCAGCCCAGCCCAGCCCAGCATTAAAAAAAAATAAACTTATATACTCACCATCCGGTGGCCCCGATGTGCTGCGCTGCTCCCCCGATGTCCACGCGGCTCGTCTTCAGTGTTCCGCGCCGTCTTCTTTCTTCTTCTGGTCGCCGCCATTGATCTTCCCCGGCAGGCGCCTAGTATGACGCGCCGCTGCTGACGTCATACTAGGCGCCGCCCCGGGGAAAAACATGGCGGCGCCCAGCAGAAGAAAGAAGACGGCGCGGAAGACTGAAGACGAGCAGCGCAGACATCGGGGGAGCAGCGCAGCACATCGGGGCCACCGGAGGGTGAGTATATAAGTTTATTATTTTTTAAGTATTTTTTATTTTTATATTGACTCGTGTATAAGATGAGGGGACGTTTTTCAGCACATTTTTTGTGCTGAAAAACTCGGCTTATACACAAGTACATACGGTATCTAGATAACATCTTCTATAACCCTTAAAGTGACGCTTACATGAAGTCTACCAAAAGGATTAAGGATTTTAAACCAAGCACACTTACATATTTTTGTGTGACCTCTTGGGCAGGATCTTTTCACTCCTTATGTCCTGGTTATGAGCCTAATGTGCTCAAGGCTCCATAGCTGTTACTTGAGCCCTAGGTGGCAGGAGAATATCCCAGCCAGTTATTGGCCACAGCAAATATAATCTCATCTTTCTTGTATAAAAGATCGGCGAGTGCGATGTGTCCCACCGATGCCCCGGAGCATTGATGTGAGGCAGGAACAGCGCTGGGGTGAAGCTTTTCTAATTTATCTGAGCAATATCTCTCATACGTCCAGCGGGGTGAGAGGCCTTACCCTGGGGCACAGAGAGACACGACTCCTGACCTCACTACAGAATCCTGACCTCTAAGAGAGACAATTCCCCGCCTCTCACTATGGTGACTTCTCAAAGCAACAACCCTGCCGCACGTTACATTTAAAGCTAAAATTTTGTGGATGTGATCTCCGCTGTGTGAGTGTCCGAGCCTCATGATACACAACTCTGTGTCTGGTATTATATACCTGATCTTAAATATCATCGATATATCATCTTAAATATCATAGATATCGCATATCTATCTATCTATCTATCTATCTATCTATCTCATATCTATCGTTCCATCTTCTATCCATCTATGGGGGACATTAATCATAGGGGGTCTCAGGTTCGCCTATTTTTGCGCCTGGTTTGCTCTTCTTTTTGGCTCCTGATCTATGATGGATCTAGTTCTGCCTTAGTAAATGCACTTTGGATTTGTCTCATGTCCGTTTCGTTTGAGCCTAAATTTGTCTCAAATTGTTAGATTTCATTTGTGACTAATAATGAAAGGAGACTGAGAAAATGTGACAGAACGTTCAGGGCGTCATCTCTGCACAAAAAAACTATCATTGTGATGTAACTGCAGGGACTAAAAGTGACAGAGATGTAAAAAAAAAAAAAAAAAATTCTTGCTGAAATGAGTCTTTTCCTTTTTTTATTATAATTTACATGAAATGGAGTCTGATAATATTCTCAGATCTGTACAATAAGACAATAGTCACTACCAGAGATGATCCCATAGACAATGATGAAGTCGTTACTGGAGAAATTTTACATTTTAAAACTGCTCCGAAGTATTTTCCATGTTGCATAGAGGGAATTCTTCATTTTGGAACCTAAAATTTATGTTTTTAGTAATGTAAAGTGATTTTTTTTGGAAGTGCACCTGCTCAGAGGAGGTGCATTTTCTGCGCCTATTTTGTGCCTTTTTAGGCGCACTTTTGTGATAGATCCCGTGCAAACATCTGTTTAGGACGCACTCACTATGTCAGATAAGGCGCAGGGACTCAAAACCACTAAGTGCCGAACTTTGCCGTGCGCCTAAATGCGCCTAATTAACGAGATGCGCCAGATTTTTGCACTAAAAGACGCTCAAAACAGTCTAACTGACTATGATTAATCTATTATCAATCTATCATCTATCTATCTATCATCTATCTATCTATCTATTTCTTAACTATCATCTGTCTATATGATTTAGAATATTTGTGGCCATTTTACTCAGTTATAACTATATATATATATCAGCACGCCTGGCTTCCTAATAACCATCCATTCGGCTGTACAGCCGCGTCCTCATCCCTCATGTCTGTGCGTCGTCCTTCCATCCACGTATCTGCAGGATCAGGGTTTTCTAGTGCTGTATATTATACCTGTGATATGTTATGACATCCCAGTTTATTCTCCGCCTGTCACTGTGCAGTAATGATATCTAGAAATCTCCAATAGCAGCGGATTGATGTGACAGCAGATCCTATAGAATCCTCCAGCAGCCATACATAACACAATCTGCGGGCTCCATCACTGCACATGATGAGATATGGAGTCTGAGAGCAGCTGTTGTGCCGTCTCTTCTCTCCGATGATCTTTTATCACTAGTGTTTTATTCTTATTTCCCTTAGGGATCAGTTCCACTATTTGCCGTCCCTTTCATTTATCCGTTATAGATCCTCTCCTCTTACAATGTTACATACAGGCCTCATGTGGATTGGCAACTCCCCTTCCATATTAACCGGACTCATAAATTACCAAATCCTCTTCCATGAATCTTTTTAACTTTCTTTTGTCTCACACTCCAAAAAAGAGGTTGGACAAATTAATTAACCCCTTCAGGACTGCCATATGGCTATACACGTTCTATTTGCACAGAAAGGACGTGACAGTGGCAACTTCTAAGGGCTAAATCTCCTGAACCCTGGCACCTAGAAACTAAATCTAGGTGTTATATTAAACAGGATAAACCCACTTTAATATATATAGATATATGGATTGTGTATGGATGCTTAACAGAGCCAGAGATGTCAACCCCTAAAGTTCTACTAAAAAAATGTTGATTTCTATGTACATCTTTCTATTTCCGATTAAGAGTGGATATGTCCGGTCTGTTAAGCATACATATGTGTTTCTAGGTGGCAGGTTTCAGGAGATATAGGCATCTGAATTGTGCCCCCTCCAGCCTGTCTGCTCAGGGCAGAATGTAGAAGAAGCTGCAGGAAAGACTTTCACATTACAGAAGTACATGCACCCTCTGCATCTATAGTTATATCTGGGAAAGATTGATGGAATAATGCTGTACATATTTATGATATATCTTTGGTAAAAGTTGCTACTTATCTATGCGAAGGGGAGGGATAGCCGTGCTACGGCCAGAACAGCACCCGTTCGTGTAACCGTAGCCTTAGGTCCGAATTGACTGAGTTTGTGGCTGATGTTCTAATAGGTCGGAGCATTGGAGGCAGTAGGAAACCCAAACTTTCTGCTTCTTGAGACTAACAAAAGAACGACGCCCCCTTTGCCCCATCCAGTAGTAATAAATCTGGTATTAAGAGATGCTATTTATATTCATAGTGGTGCTGCCTGGTGCAAAAGGTTCAACTTGCCTCAACTAGCACAAGTCTTAATGAATTCCCTCACTGGGTTTTTTTTTTGGGGGGGGGTCGGATTGCACTTTTGTCGGACTGTTTGCCGGTATTGGGATTTGTGCGGCTTTGACAGGTATTTAAAAGGGGTTTGTGCTGGGATTGAATCGCACGCTATTGGATTGTGGCGTGGCTGTGCTGACTTCCATGCAACAGAAATCAGGGGCGGCATGCTGTTGGACGATCCAACGGATTCGAACTGAGCGCAGGATTTAAGATTCAAATTGTGTCACGAGACAATGCACTTACATGCACCAGGAAGAAGAAGGTGAACTCTGTCGTACCTTAGTGGGGAAGCGACACATGCAGGATATCGGGCGCACGATCTTAGCGAATCGTGGCACAGTGTATTATCGTTGGACATTGCACTTTCGGTGAACTCCAAGGAATGGGAAAGTAAATCTCCCCCATTGTATTTTCGATAGAATTACGTAGCTTCTAATTTTGGCCATAAAGCAAATTGTCTGTGACAACTTGTGAGTTAAAGAATGCAAATATTCCAATCTATAGGTAAATATAATGTAATTATTCCAGCTTCTCCATGGCCATTGCTTCATTTGGAGGCCATTTTTCACGCTGCTTAGCAAACAGCCATTATCTTATCACCTCCAGACATTATTTAGCCATCACAGTTGTTAGCTTTAGCGGCGTTCGCTTGTTTACAATGTAGCGTAATTGCCTCTTCGCCATCAGTTAACGGTTAATAGTTAATGTTTCCATTCACGGTTTATGACAAGAGGCGATTGATATAAAGTTTCAGGAGTTAGCGCGGGGATAAGACGCCTCTCATTAATAATGGATGGTCCCTGGCTTTTGGCCTGTTTACCCTGAAGCGGTGAGTTCTTGTGACAATAATGTGACTATTTACTTGTGATCATCAGGGTGAAGCTAATCCCATTGTACAGGAGAAAAGAAGGAATCTTGCTTATTCCACAAACGAGTGTCTCTCCGCCATTCACCGAACCGCTATGTAACCGTCACCGAGGATGTAAAAGGGAATTAAAGTATTTATGAACATTATCCAACCTCACCTCACCTTTTCGAGAACATTTACATCAATTATAGATAATGTATAGGGGCACATGGATCTAATGTCTTGCATTTTGTGCCTGGGTTTTTTTTTTCAGCTATTTTGCTTTCTGGTTTATCCTTGATTTCCTTTGGATAAATCATGCTCTTTTTTGTGTAATTTGTTTTGTAACTTCTGAGAACGCCAAAAAGTCACAAAAAAGTGCAAATTAAAAAAAAATGCAAAAAAAAGATACATCTGCCCCATTATGCTGGATAGGCTTGTCCTTTCATCTTTACTTTAAGCATGGGGTAGATGTATCACACTTCAGGGGCAGTTACTTTTTTAGTGCACTTGGGGCCAGATGTATCACTGTTACAACAAGCTACAACCATCTATGATGAGTTGAGTTCCTTCCTCTTATTAATCACTTTACTACGCAATATAGGCGCCGTGTTAGATTCGGGCTCTTATATATATATATAAGCCTCCTACAATCTCCTCTCTGCTTCTCTCCCGCACCGCAGGATGAAATAGCACTCACAGCAGCACCCAGCTGTGTGACACTCAGTGATCTCCTCAGCAATAGCTTCTCCTGGAGGGGATCCTCCAGTGCTGATCTACTGCTGCCCCCCTGTAATTTTGCACAGTATCCTCCTCAGACACCAGTGGGGTCATCCTGCTACACAGGGACACTTCTCTGTACTGTTTGCAGCTCCTAAAAACCTCTCTTCTCTCCTGCTCTGAGCTGAGGCTTTTGCAGATTGTTTGTAAATAGAAGGTCATGAACTGTAAACAGGGGCTGCAGGTAATATCTATAGTGTCTACTGAGCTCCTCTGCTGGCGATAAGCTGCTCTGCACAAGAGCTCAGTGTTGCTTCTCTGTATTAGCCACCTTCAGACTGTTTTTGCGCCTAAATTGCGCCTAAATTTACCAGTTGCTAATGATGAATGATTATTAGGTGCAGTAAAACATCTGGATTGGTAGGATACATGAGGAAAACATGGTTACTTTTGCTGTGTGGCTAGTATGGTTTTTAGTCGCAAAACTGGTGCAAAAACAGTGCGACAGTATGAAAAGGCGCAAAAACAACAGGAAAAACGAGTGATACATCTGGCGTAAAATAGATGGATACACTGGCAGCAGGGGCGTCGCTAGGTCAAAAGATGGCCTGTGCCCCGGATCTCCCCAGGCATCCTACCCTCTCTCAACACGATCCGTGTCCTGCACGGATCGTGATGAGAACGTTTGCTGTCACTGCTTTCCCCAGCAGCTCAGCCTCCGGTGAATAATAGTCACAGAGTCTGAAGGACCTGTGATGATGTGTGAGGCACATTACTTACTGGGGGGGCTGTGTGAGGCACATTACTTAGTGTAGGGCTGTGTGTGAGGCACATTACTTAGTGGGGGGACTGTGTGTGGGGCACATTATTTAGTGGGGGGCTGTGTGTGAGGCACATTACTTAGTGGGGGGGCTGTGTGAGGCACATTACTTAGTGGGGGGCTTTGTGAGGCACATTACTTAGTGCGGGGCTGTGTGAGGCACATTACTTATTGTTGGGCTGTGTGAGGCACATTACTTAGTGGGGGGCTGTGTGAGGCACATTACTTAGTGGGGGGCTGTGTGAGGCACATTACTTAGTGGGGGGGCTGTGTGAGGCACATTACTTAGTGGGGGGCTGTGTGAGGCACATTACTTAGTGGGGGGACTGTGTGTGAGGCACATTTCTTAGTGGGGGGCTGTGTGGGGCACATTACTTAGTGGAGGGCTGTGTGAGGCACATTACTTAGTGGGGGGCTGTGTGAGCACATTACTTAGTGGGGGGCTGTGTGAGGCATATTACTTAGTGGAGGGCTGTGTGAGGCACATTACTTAGTGGAGGGCTGTGTGAGGCACATTACTTAGTGGAGGGCTGTGTGAGGCACGTTACTTAGTGGGGGGCTGTGTGAGGCACATTACTTAGTGGAGGGCTGTGTGAGGCATATTACTTAGTGGAGGGCTGTGTGAGGCACATTACTTAGTGGAGGGCTGTGTGAGGCACATTACTTAGTGGAGGGCTGTGTGAGGCACATTACTTAGTGGGGGGCTGTGTGAGCACATTACTTAGTGGGGGGCTGTGTGAGGCACATTACTTAGTGGGGGGCTGTGTGAGGCACATTACTTAGTGGGGGGCTGTGTGAGGCATATTACTTACTGGGGGGCTGTGTGAGGCACATTACTTAGTGGGGGGCTGTGTGAGGCACATTACTTAGTGGGGGGCTGTGTGAGGCACATTACTTAGTGGGGGGCTGTGTGAGGCACATTACTTCGTGGGGGGCTGTGTGAGGCACATTACTTAGTGCAGGGCTGTGTGAGGCACATTACTTAGTGCAGGGCTGTGTGAGGCACATTACTTAGTGGGGGGCTGTGTGAGGCACATTACTTACTGGGGGGCTGTGTGGGGCACTTTTCTTACTGGGGGGCTGGGTGGGGCACTTTTCTTACTGTGGGGCAGTGTGGGGCACTTTTCTTACTGGGGGGCAGTGTGGGGCACTTTTCTTACTGGGGGGCAGTGTGGGGACATTACTGGGGGACTGTGTGGGGCACATTACTTACTGGGGGGCTGTGTGGGGCACTTTTCTTACTGGGGGGCTGTGTGGGGCACTTTTCTTACTGGGGGGCTGTGTGAGGCACATTACTTACTGGGGGGCTGTGTGGGGCACTTTTCTTACTGGGGCGCTGTGTGGGGCACTTTTCTTACTGGGGGGCTGTGTGGGGCACTTTTCTTACTGGGGGGCAGTGTGGGGCACTTTTCTTACTGGGGGCAGTGTGGGGACATTACTGGGGGGCTGTGTGGGGCACATTACTTACTGGGGGGCTGTGTGAGGCACTTCTCTTACTGGAGGCACTTTTCTTACTGGAGGGCTGTGTGGGGACATTACTGGGGGGCTGTGTGGGGACATTACTGGGGGCTGTGTGGGGACATTACTTACTGGGGGGGCATGATGGGTAACACGCACCTGGTTTTGTTTAAATGCAAGACAAAGTGTGAGCGCAGCCTTACAGTATTTGGGGAGATTGTTAGGGGTGGCACCAGGATAACACTGCCAGGGAACAATGATGTAGGGACAATGAGGAACATAAGATGTGGTGATGCATAATGGAGAAGATGGAGGAGACGTCACCTGCAGTCACTGGAGGGAAAAAGTAGGGATTTCTCTGGTGTTTCTGTAGCTGTATACACCGTCAGTAAAGTTGTTATGTGAGGGGGTTATGTACAGGAGGGGGCATTACTAAAAGAGCGCTACATATGTATTGGGGCCCGTGCCCCGGATCTTTTACAACCCTAGCAACGCCCCTGACTGGCAGATAGATAAGATTAGTGGATTAACAGATAATAGATGGGGGGGGGGCATTATTCATGCGCTGACACCAGGTACACCAATAACACCCTCCTTCCGACCTCCTGATAAATCCAGTGGGAGGCTGCACCAGGGCCGCAGGTCTATGCTACATCTGGCCTAGCGCAGAATTGCGCTATAGCATTGTAGCTAGTGCTCAGGCATAGGGCAGGATAATAGTTTGATGGCCCACTGAGCTACTTAGCACGTCCCCCTCTACACCCCTCCATACTCACTTGGTATCAGGAGGAAATAGGCGCAATTCCTAGTTGTGTGTCAGGAATTGCACCTATTTCAAGGCTTATTTGCCATAAAACCATCAAACAAGCCCTGATAACTCCACCCCATAGACTTTAGACGCACGTACAGTCACATACTCTTACCAGTATAGACACATTTTCGGACACATTTCCGTGTCACTGTTCTCGGCAGTCAGTTTGTATGACAAAACGTCAGTGTTACATGTTGTCACTTTAACATCTGTAGCGGGAGAAATAAATAAATTCGGAGCAGCTGTTGCCTCTCTCCTCACAGCTGGTCTTTTTGGCAAATAATATTAAATAAATTTGAATAAACACCATTTTCTAGGACGGGTGTGCGGAGAAGGAGACAGAGGGTCATTGTCTGTGGGGTTCTACTAGGAGGATGTCAGATTGTAGTGAAACACCCCTGATTCTAAAAAACGAGCGCAGCGCATAATACAACATTAGCCGCGCTCTGTGTCATTTGTTTCTATTAGGCCACAGATGTCGCTTTCATCCCGGCGTCAAAATACAATGAAAAGTTATATATTCACTTAGAGGGTTGGACAGAAGTAAAGTTTAGTAGGAAAAAATTACAAATATATATATATTATTATTATTATAATTTGGCATATAATATGCCAAATCATAATCCTGAGAAATAAAAAGAAAATTGATCAGAGAGATCTTGGGGTCAGCTCTATGTGAGGTGGAGGCCTATATAATGGCAGCTTAGAAACATCAGCTCAACTCTATGTAAGGTGAATACCTGTATAATGTCAGCTTAGATACAGCAGCTGAGCTCTATGTAAGGTGGAAGCCTATATAATGGCAGCTTAGATACATCAGCTCAGCCCTATTTAAGGTGAATACCTGTATAATGTTAGCATAAATACAGCAGCTTTGCTCTATGTAAGGTGGAGGCCTATAAAAAGGCAGCTTACATACATCAGCTCAGCTCTATGTAAGGTGGATGCCTATAAAAAAGGCAGCTTAGATACATCAGCTCAGTCCTATGTAAGGTGGATACCTGTATAATGTCAGCTTAGATACAGAAGCTCAGCTCTATGTGAGGTGGAGGCCTACATTATGGCAGCTTAGATACAGCAGCTCGGCAGCAGCTCTATTTAAGTAAACAAAAGCTTATCTCTATGTATGGTAGATACATCTATAGTTGTACATAGTGGGAAATGATTATGCCAGTATGTCCAGTGTCATTCTCTCTGAAGTAGTAAGAATGCACTAATAGGAGAACACTGTAACCCATGAAGCTGCACATTTCTCTATAGCCTCAGTTACTTCTCTACATAATGAAATACTGGTGCTTTTTAACATTAAAGGTTAATGATCTCCTAAAAGTTTGCTTTACAACGGTTGGCAAAAGAAATGTTTTTTACGATTCTTAAATTGCAAGAAATTAAGAGTGTTGTACAGTCACTCGTGGATGTATGGATAGATAGATATAAAGATAGATGGATAGATTGGTAGATAGATGATAGATAGATAGATAGATAGAGAGATAGACTGACAGATAGATGGATAGATAGATAGAGAGATAGACTGACAGATAGATGGATAGATAGATAGATAGATAGATAGATAGATAGATAGATAGACAGATAGATGGATGGATAGATTGGTAGATAGATGATAGATAGATAGAGAGATAGACTGACAGTTAGATGGATAGATGATAGATAGATAGATAGATAGATAGATAGATAGATACTATAGATAGATAGATAGATAGATAGATAGATAGATAGATAGATAGATAGATAGATAGATAGATAGATAGATAGATAGATGATAGATAGGAGATAGATAGATAGATAGATAGATAGATAGATAGATAGATGATAGATAGGAGATAGATAGATAGATGGATAGATACGGAGATAGATAGATAGACAGACAGATAGATGGATAGATGGGTAGATAATCTGCACCTGTTGCTTTAAGAAAAGCCACATCTTGAGTTTACAGAATATCTCAGTGTTGTTTGCGCTGAACATTATTGTTTGCCAGCAAATCTTTATAATTACCTATGTGCTCTTCTCTTGTGAGGCGATAATTGCTCTTTGTGTTCATTTCTTAATTAAAGAACGGCTTGCACGGCGCGGCCTGTCACAGGCATGACAATGGTGATAATAATAGCCGCTGAGTGACATCTCATATAGCAGCCACGAGCGCCTTATGCGGCATCCGCAGCGCTGACACATGGCTTACGCATCAATATGGGCCCTCATAATGCAGAGGTGTCACGGCTCCGTTATTTATTGGCTGGATATTGAAGGCAGACACTTTTCCAATAATATGTTACATTACAGGCTGAATTATAGCGTTTCTACTTTCGGAATGATCATGAAGGATTTCTTTTGCTCTTTTGCAATTTCCAGAAGGATTAAAGTCGGAGTTGTGAGACTCGGGGACTTGGGAAGCGAGACGTGGCACCGCAAAGGAGTTAATTAACCTTGACTAAAGTTCATTTTGCAATGGAAATATTAATGTTAGGTGGCGACGACAGCTGTCTCTTCAGTCTGATTTAGCATTTCCTTTTGTTCACAAATGAATATTATCCGGACCAAGATTTCCTAATGGACGTGAGGGACAGTTTAGCCTTAGAGGACTTGTCTACCAACTGTATAAAAGTGACATCTTCTGGTTTAAGAAAGTATTAAACCGATGGCACCTCCCCATCATATCTGAAATGTTTGTGTTTATTGGGGCTGATGTATTAAGACTAACACATTGGGGCGTATTTACTTACCGTTCCTGACTTGTTCCCCGAAAGTGCATTGTCTGACCGGAATCCACTCTGGCGTGATTCACTACAATCGTGCGCCCGATATGCTGCATGTGTTGCTTCCCCGTTCAGGTCCGCTGGAGTACACCTTCTTCTTCCCGGTGCATGTAAGTGCTTGATCTTGCGACACAATTTGAAATTTAACCCCTTCCCGACATTTGACGTAATAGTACTGCATGGCGGGAGGTGCGTTCCCGCAAAATGCAGTAGTATTACGTCAAGCTTCTGGCGCCGGCTCCTGAACGGAGCCGGCGCCAGAAGCTGCGGGTGTCGGCTACATATTATAGCCTACACCCGCCTCTAACACCCGCGATCGGAGATTTCTCCGATTGCGGGTGTTAACCCCTAACACGCCGCGGTCGCGCTGACCGCGGCGTGTTAGAGGCATTTAAAAAGGATTTTAAGTGAATCGGACCCCCCGGTAAGCGCCTCCGCAGCTCCGATCGCAGCCCCGGGACTGCCGGTGCCCGGGGCTGCGCGATCTTCCTCCTGGTGCCGGGTCCGTGCCTCCTGGCAGGACCCGGCTGTAAGACACTGGGCATGCGCAGCATGCTCAGTGTCTTACATTACACAGTGCAATACTTCTGTATTGCACTGTGTAACCTGTAAAAGAGCTTGAACAAGTGATCAGAAGATCACTTGTTCAAGCTAAGATGTCAATTACTGTAAAAAAAAAGTTAAAACATAAATAAAGTTTTTTTAAATAAAAATAAATAATAAAAGAAAGTGAAAGTCCCCCCAAACACCACATTTCCATGTACACAAGTAATAAAGTATAAAAAAACACAAAATCACAAAAAAACCCCACTTATTTGGTATCGCTGCGTCCGTAACAATATGTACAATAAATCCTAATCATAATTGGACCTGCTCGGTGAACGTGGTAGAAAAAAACCCCAAAAAACGTGCCAAAAATTTAAACTTTTCATCAAATAGCTTTACAAAAAATGTTCTAAAAAGTGATCCGAAAAAGTTACAAGCACCAAAATGATACCACTAAAAAGAACAACTTGTCACGCAAAAAATAAGCTCACAACCAGCTCCGTCAATAAAAAAATACTATAGTTATGCTGCTACAAAAATGGCAATACTAAAACAAATGCAATTTTTTCTATTCTAGTTTTCCTTCAATAAAATTGGACAAATATAAACAAAACTATATAAATGAGGTATCACCGTAATCGTAGTGATCCGTAGAATAAAGATAATATATTATTGTTATGCTACAGTGAACACCCCCCCCAAAAAAATGCTAAAAATCCAAAACAAGAATTGATGATTTTATTTTCCTCCTCACGTAAAGAGTTAATAAAATTGCTTCAACAAACTAAAAACCCACTAAAATGAAGGTTTTTTTACAGTGCATCTCGTCTCGCAAAAAATAAGCCCTTATTTGTCTAAATTGCTTAAAAAATAAATAATGATTGTATAGCCTATTCCCAACGCGCGTTGTTATAGAACGGTGCAGCGGGTAGCGACTTGCCAACACGGTTCAGACACAGTGATTGGGGCAAGATGGCGGCTGATCCTGACGGCCATCCATCCTGCCCCATGGACCAGAAGGGTTACGTCCCACCCACATGATCGCTGCTATTGGCTCATCAATTCAGACCAGCCAATAGCAGCGAATTTACTTATGACGTCAGTAATACCGGTCACCATGTCTGTAGACACGGTGATCGGGGCAGGGTGGCGGCTGTTCCTGACAGCCACCAATTTTGCCTTGCAGTCCAGAGGGGTTTTGTTGCCCCCCTCTGTCCATGTTTGCCGCTATTGGCTGGTCGATTTGGTCCAGCCAAAAGCAGCAATATTCGTCACAATGGGCATCGCTAGGGTGAATAAGAGCAACACTTGGCGATAATTTCCCTACGGAAAACGAAGATATGGTACAAAAGCGCTGGCCGTGCACATTGTACAGATTATGCTGTACAACTCTTACGAGCTGTTCCAATGTGCAGGTCCTGCCGTATCATTTCTCCGTTTTCAAGAGGAAGATATTAGGAAACTAATATTGGGACAAGAAGGACGGGGCCCCAATCGCTCTGGTTTAGGTGTTCCTGTGTTTTGCCAGGACAGCATTTTCCCGGTGAATTCTGCTGCTTCAATAAAGAGTCTGTTCCAAAAGAGGAGTTAGGATGGACACTACACACTACTAAGAGACCTGCGACACCTCCAGAGTGACAAACGTTTAGTTGGTCCCTTGGTATATTCCATCTCCTTATACGCAACATATTCACAATTTACGCCCCAACCTGTTGTGAATTCATTTAGGTAAAATGAATAATTGTAACAACTGTTAGGTCACGTTGCTCCCTATACCCCTCGATTATAGGGGCGCCACATAACGGGCACTGAACTTTCCAGAAATAATTGCAATTTCCATCTTGGACTCCATTGCACATCACCTATATGTTCAAAATGCTCATTTCACCACGTGTATTACCCTACACCACATATTACACCTTGCTATATTCCCCAAGGGGTGTACATTCAACAATTAGGGTCACTTTTCAGGTTTTCCTCTGTTTTGGTACCACTACGGCTCTCCAAATGTATCCTGACACATGTGAAGGATTTCTGTCAAATTTGGCCACTAAAAGACAAAACATCCCTCTTTTCCTCTACTGTGCGCCCATAAAGTATTTTATATGCACATGTGGGGTACTTCTACACTTGTGAGAAATAGTTTTACACCTTTTTTGGGGTTATTTAATATATTATCCCTTAAAATTAGGGGTAAAGTGACATTTATAGGAAAATTTTCACCTTTTTAATGTTTAGGGCCTAATTGGATCATTCACCTGTAGGGGCAAATACATATATTACACATTGCAAAATTCTCTAAGGGGTGTGCGTTCAAAGATTAGGGTCACTTTTTGGATTCTTATCTGTTTTATACCACTAGGGTTCTCCAAATGCATGTCAAACATTTCTGTCAAATTTGGCTTATAAAAGGCAAACATCCCCCTTCCCTTTTACTGTGCGCCCATACAACATTTTATATACACATGTGGGGTACTTCTACACTCGAGAGAAATAGGTTTACACATTTTGGGGGTTTATTACATATTTTTATCCCTTGTGACTATAAAAAATTAGGGGTAAAATGACCTTAATAAGAAAATTTTCACCTTTTTCCTATTTAAGTCCTAATTAAATCAAGCAACTTTATGGACAAATACACATATTACACCTTGCTAAATTCTCTAAGGGGTGTGCTTTCCAAAATGGTGACGCTTGTTGGGGTTCCCCTCTGTTTTGGTACCACTACGGCTCTCTAAATGCATCCTGACACATGTAAAGGATGACTGTCAAATTTGGCTTCTAAAAGGCCAACGCCCCTCTTTCCCTTCTGAGCTTCACTGCGTACCCATACAACATTTTATTTGCATGTGTGGGGCAATTTTATACTCGGGAGAAATGCTAGTACACATTTTTTGGGGTTGTTTCATCTTTAATGCCTTATGGGATACAAAAATTAGCCGTAAAAGGGACTTTTTTGGGAAAATGTTCATATTTTTCCTTTTAGGGACCTAATTGAAGCAAACACCTGTAGGGGAAAATACACATATTACACCTTGCTAAATTCTCCAAAGGGTGCACTTTCCAAAATGGTGACACTTGTTGGGGTTCCCCTCTGTTTTGGTACCACTAGGGCTCTCCAAATGCATCCTGACACATGTAAAGGATGATTGTCAAATCTGGCTTCTAAAAGGCCAAAGCCCCTCTTTCCCTTCTGAACCCTACTGTGTACCCATACAACACTTTATATGCAAAAGTGGTGCAATTCTGTGCTTAGGAGAAATAGTTTTACACATTTATGGGGGTTGTTTCATATTTTATCCCTTGTGGCTTACAAAAATTTGGGGTAAAAGTGACTTTTTTGAGATAATTTTCACCTTTTTTCCCTTTTGGGGCCTGATTGAATCAAACACCTGTTGGGGCAAATACACAAATTACACCTTGCTACACTCTCCAAGGGGTGTACTTTCCAAAATGGTGTCTCTTGTTGGGGCTTTCCTCTGTTTTGGTACCATTATGGCTCTCCAAATGCATCCTGACACATGAAAACTTTTTCAGCCATATTTACCCTCCAAAATCGAAACAACGCTCTTTCCATTCCAAGTGCCCCCCTGAGCCCGTACAGCAGGGTACAGTGACAAAATGGGTATTGGCATACTCAGGAGTAATTGCCCAAAACATTGTAAAATGCATTTTCCTTTTTAACCCATTGTGAAGGTGCAAATTTTAGTGTTCAATGAATCTATAGTAAGATAAAATTACATTTCTCTAATTTCACTTTCATTTATCTTTCACCCTCATGAAACGCTCATAGGGTTAACAAAATTCCCAAAGGTTGTTTTGAATATTTTGAGGGGTGTAGTTTCTAAAATGGTGTCATTTGTGGGGGTTTTCTGTCATGTAGGCCTTATAAAGTCACTTCTAACTAAATTGACCCTCCAAAAGTAGGTTTTGATGAATTTCGTGAAAATCTGAAAAATTGCACCTAAAGTTATAAGCCTCCTAACATCCTAAAAAAAGGAAAAGATGTTTGAAAAATGATGCCAAGTTAAAGCAGACATATGGAAAATGTTAGTTATCAAGTTATTTTAGTGATATGACCAACTTTCCAAAAAGTAGAAAATTTTTAATTTGGAAAACATTGTTTTTTTCAAAATTTTTGCCAAATTTCCATTTATTTCATAAATAAATACTAAACATATTGATTAAATTTCTCAACCAACATGAAGTACAATGTGTCACGAAAAAACAATCTCAAAATCAACTGGATATGTTAAAGCGTTCCAAAGTTATAACCACTTAAATAGACACATGTCAGATTTTAAAAAATGGGCCGTGTCAGGAAGGTGAAAAGTGGCTTCAGCGTTAAGGGGTTAAATCCCGCGCTCAGTCCGAATCAGTCGGGTCGTCCGACGGCCGCCCCCCAATTTCTGTTGCATGAAAGCAGCACAGTCACGCCAGAATCCAATCGCGTGCAACACAATCCCAAGTTAAATACCTGCCACAGCGTTGCAATTCCTGAAAATGGCCGAGGACCATTAGTAAATAAGCCCCATTGTGTGCCACTTCACCCCCTGTGTGCAGAATGACAAAATTTGGCTTGCAGTTAACTTCACAATTTAGGCTGGAGTAGATTCCGAATACAACCTTCCCCGGTTTTTCTTGCACAGGATATAGAAAATTTGGCTAGCCAAAGCGTCCTTGACTAGGCCCGTAATGGCAATTTTCATTACAGAAGGACAAAAGAGTAGAAATTCCATGTTTTTGGCAAGGCTTTATGACTTTTTTATGCTTTGTATGCCAAAAAACTGTTGCACAAGGCATGAAATATTGGTTCTATTGTGCTTGTGATGACTGAGCCAATCACTGGCCTCATCCATGTACCGTTCACTCACGACTGTTGAGGCCATCTTTGGCTCAATGGTCACTTGCACAATAAACAAATGTTTATCAAGAAGGAACTACCAGTCTAGGGAACTGGAGCATCAGATTAAGATTGCTCTGGAGCCCTTGGTTGACCATGGTTGATTCTGGTAGATCTGGTCTCAGAATCCACATAGAAATGAAAGGGTTCTGGTCAAACATTCTCCCTGAGAGTTTTCTCCTTGCCTCGGTTCCCCATTTCTTGTAGTTTAATCAATAGACTTACAATACGGGAGCTGTCATGTCTCACATGTGACATTTTGATAAGATGCCTATTGACCCATCTGCTTTATACCTGTAAATAGAGAAGAAAAAACTGAACATTAGAGATCCACCTGATTGAGCAAAATTGGGCAAAAATAAAAAATAAAGCGAGAAAACAGGTAGACTTTTGCTAAAGGCAAATCCTCTATGAGCGGATATTATAGGAGTTGATTGAGGCTCCGAACAAAACTGGCAGCGGCAACAAAGAAAGGAAATAAGATATAAAAATACTGTTTTCCGCCTACTGTGTTCTGATGTCTTTTATATTTCATTTTGGCAAAATGATAACTATAATCCAAACATAAGCCAGGCTCCATTTTACAATGAAATATCTAGCTCTTTCATAAAGCCGACCTCCTGTGTATAGAGCAGACATGTTATATTGCTTCAGTCACGTACACAGGCGGCAATGTCTTCCATTCATGAGACGTCTGCAACAGTAGAACCCAATGGTACATTATAGTGGAAAACCTCATGAAGGTTTCGGTGTCAATACATTCATTTGTATGAATTCCAATTAATACAGACATACTGGGGCACATTTACTTAACTGGTCCAGTCGCGATCCCGCGGCGCGTTGTCCAATGCTAATTTGGTTCTGCCAGGATTCACTAAGGTCCGTGCGCCTGATATCCAGCAGGTGTCCCTGCTGCGCCAAGGTCCGCCGGAGTTCACCTGCTTCTTCCCAGTGCATGTGAGTGCTTGATCTTGCGACACAATTTCTCCCAATTTCTGTCGTGTGCAAGCCGGCGCCGATGGACCACAATCCGATCGCGTGCGGCAAAATCCTGGGGAAATTCGTCGCAAATTGGAAATCGTCGGAAAACCCAAAGAAAGTGCGGCGTTCGTACCTTAGTAAATGAGCCCCATCGTTCCCAAATATTATAAAATGCTGCCCAAAAAGTGTCCTAAGGTTAGACAGTCAGAATTAAGTGTCTGTGTGATAATTCTGGTTCTGTATAAGACTGTCTAGTTGTACACTGCACCTTCTGACTTACTTTACGTCAGAAAGTTAAGACAGAGTATTTGGTCAGGAGTATTTTTGTTGCACGGACCGTTTTGGCACAAGACCACACCCCTTTTTTACAGTCCATGCCCCTTTTGTTGTGCTAGTCGTAGGAGAAGCCAAAAAAACTGTCTAAAACCCTTTATAAATGTGGTGCAGACACTTTTCTAGTGCAAAATGGAGAGCAGACGAAGGAATCCAGCTTACCCCAGTTTTTTTTGTGGCTGATTCACCTCCAGGGTATGGAAAACACCTTGTTGTATGGTGTAGCTTGGAAGAAAGAAGTGCAGATCCGGCTCAATAGAGGAATTTGAAGCCGTTATTTCAGGTTAGCGTGGCAACCAAAGCATATTTACAGGAATTTGGGCAGGACAAAAGACCTTTTTGGTACAAGACCACGCTCCCTTTTTACACCCCACACCCCCTTTGTCAAGCTAGTTGTAGGAGAGCCAGAAAGCTGTCTAAAATCTTTTATAAATGTGGTGCAGACACTTTTTTTTTTTAGTACAAACTACTACAGAATTCTGTCGTGGCCAGATCAATAAATCTCCCCCATTATATCAGAAATGTTTCCAGCTACTTTTTATCTACCTTGGTACCGGGAAAGTTACACTTTGACACAACTGTTTATTCAAACCGGTAAAATAATTCATGCCCCCCCCCTTCAAAAAAAGTCAATAATACACCAACTTATTATCCAACCAGTAAGCATCTTAATTGTGTAATAGAAGAGGACACAAACTATGTATTTTTATTTGTTTTACTATGCCATTACTCATAGGGGTTCTGTAGAGTATTCTTACATTGTGGGCTTACCTTACATTTAAATTCCTTATAATCATTGATATACTTTTCATTTTCCTCTCTATCCTTCCCAGGAAATGCGGTGTGTGGACCCTTAGTAAATGTGCCCCATTGAGTGAGCAACCATGGTGTATAGTACAAATTCTATACAATGCGTGAGCAACCAGGGTGTATACTACATTTGCATACAATAAGTGAGCACCCGTGGTGTACGATACTATACAGTACAATTACAGTATAGTACAATACGTGAGCAACCATGGTGTATAGTACAATACAGTACAAAGAGTGAGCAACCATGGTGTATAGTACAATACAGTACAAGGAGTGAGCAACCATGGTGTATAGTACAATACAGTACAAGGAGTGAGCAACCATGGTGTATAGTACAACATACAACACATGAAACCAATATAGGAAATTCTGATAATTGTATTTTTCTCTGCTTACTATATTCACATCCAAAATATATGCTGTTTATAAGTTGTGACACCAAGAGCAGATCTTGGGGATTGCAGCGTCAGTAGGGATTGCACATCGGCCCCCCGTAGGCAAGTAAGGCGCACTACTGCTCTAAAAGAGACTCATTATTCCCAAGACCCACCATTACTGGTAGATTGTAATCCACTAGAGGAATTATCACGCTAGTGCTGAATTCAGGTAGAAAATCATGAAGAAAGCCCTCAGTGATGTCCCCAGATGTTGGGAAGGCAGGAGATAATGTTCAGTTCTTATATTTTGTACAATTTGTTTTCACATTGGCTATTTTTTTTTGTCATCGATACAGAAGACAATAGAAGTCTTTGGGTCTGCCAAAACATGATAATGAGTGCTATTTTCACTGATGAGGCTGAGGAATCAAGCGTTGTGTTTTCTAATCAATGTTAAACCTTCGGGTTTTTTTACGGACATAAAGTGACTAGTTGGTTTAGTTTACTGAATTGTGTGGTGCTTGTACTCTTTTCCCAAGTCCATGCCCACCTTAGTCGGAAAACTGCCTAAAATGGTCTAAAACCCCCAATAAATGTGGCACATGGCATTTCTGGTCCAAATTACTATTACTATAGAATTCTGGCTTAGACTAATTGATAAATCTCCCTCGCTGGGTTGTCTCACTTATGGGGTTGTCTTAACTTATTCTCTGTCCATGGGTCTTCTTGTCCTATCTGAGCTCCCCATTGCCTATTAGTGTGGGTTAGCCCCTTTAGAGATGTTGGAGCTTATTTATCACATGCCGGTGCTCATGCACCAACATATGATAGCCCGCAGGTTCTCTAGCACAGCTGGATGTATCTGGCGGAGGCTTCCAGCAGAGCCTGGCATAGAAATAAATACACGAATGAAGTTTGAGAATTCTCACATATGAAAACGCCCCAGGAATGCCCAAGCCGCACCCCCTCCTTCATGCCCCTCTACACATTCCTCAGGCATGCAGGGGGAAAGTGGGAAACAATCGCAAGTTCTAACTATAAGCTCTCATTTGCGATTATTTCAGGGCTTCTACACCACTGATAAATACCCTCATCATGCGTGTGTGTGCCTACTCCTTTCAATCTGTAGGGGTAACAAGATTCGGGCCACCCCAGTTCAGGACCGTTGGGGGTTCGGCTCAAACTCCCCACCAGTAACACCCATGATCGGTGCCAATTGTGGGTGATGACTGTTTAAATACCATTGAAAATACTCTGGGCACGTGTTCCTCACTGAAATGCCAACAATTATGGGTGCTGCCATTTTGAGGAGTATTGTCACTCCTGTTGACGTCATCAGGGAGCGTTTATCCTTCTCTAAATGTCAGTGCCTGGCACCGGCACACAGGTTTTAGCCATGTGAATGCCACTGCACTGATTTTGCCAATGTATTTAAAGAGTTAATGCGATCACGGGTGTTAACAGTGGGGGGGTTGAGCCAAACCCACACCGGTCCCCAACTTCTAATGAACTTCTATTTTCTATCTTCAAAGTTCGGTACATACCCAAACTTTGCTGTTTGGGTCCTCTCATCACTACTGGGTTTACATTTACAAGATGGCCGCCACAAAAAAGGCAGTACCTCTACATACAAGAAATTGTTGCTTTATTTCACGCATGGTAAATGGTCTGTCAGCATTTGTTGCGATTTTGGCGAAACTACCAATTAGAGCCCAGAACAGATTTCACATAATTAATCCGTCTACAGCGATACATTTTCCTTCTCTGAAATATTGCGCGCAACACCTTACTTATTAGATGAAAACCATCTCTGTCGGAGTTATTTTCAGGTCAATTCACCGTGTCATTTGTCACCACAATTGTAGGTTTCATGTTCTACGCTTGCAACATTGAATTTTCAATTGAACTTTAGACTCTAATATTCAACAGAGACAATTAACATGCGTTTGGTGGATATTTTAGCAGTTTTCATTTAGTAGCTGTCAATGCCACCCTTTCCAGACTCTCACAAAGTGTATGACATAGTGTTTGGCTAGTTTATTAGGTCTAACTGGCCTTATAATGTAGTTGACAGCTCAATCAGTGGTGTATTACATATACAACACTATTTACACCAGACAGGCAAGCAATGTATTTGTAGGCAAATCACATAAGTAGTGGCCAGAAGAGAAACTTGACGCTCCTGACCCCTAACACAATGGGGGGGCGGGAGTAAGTACTGCACATAACCGTCCATCTCCCGGCATCTTATGGACGGGAGCGGCAGACTGCTGAGCGGGAAAGCATTTATGAACTAGAGCTATGGCTTCTGGTTCCATGAAAATAGTGCAGAACTTTATCTAAATACATATTGGTAAGTTGCTTGATACTATGTCCCCAATATGTAATTAAATATTAAGATTAAGTGACTCACCCCTTTAAGTCCTGTCTGCTGTGCTATTTAGTACCTAGTGTAGAGTAATGAATTTTAAGGCCCCCTTTTTTAGGCCAAATAAATTCTGCTGAATCTTGTGGCTATTTGTGGTTTTAGATGAAGCCCTGGTACTGTTATAGATCTGATCTAACAACTGGAATCAATGAAATCCCTACTCTGCTTGTTGCTTGTCAATCTGTAACATCAAGAAAAAAAACCTTCATTCTTTTCACTAAAAATTGAAAGGGGACTTTATACAATTGGGGTTTGAGGTCCCAAACATTTTGTGGTTCGCTCTGCCTGTTGCCCTTTTGCAAAGACAGGTAGAAGGTTGCAGGATGGGTCAACAGAAATCACTGTTGGATGAGCCTGGCTCCCGGAGAAGCCGAGAGTAGTAAGTCTCGCTTTATTGAGCATGGTCTGGATACTGGACGGCTGTGCAATGAGGTGAAGAGTACAGCCTGAAGTGCATGGGCTAGAGCAGGGGTCAGGAACCTTTTTGGCTGAGAGAGCCATAAGCGCCATATATTTTAAAATATAATTCTGCGAGAGCCGTACAATATGCTTAAAGGGACACTGACAGAACAATGGCTCCAGCAGTCATTAGTACAGCAAGGAGTGTTCCTCTCCCCCCGTACTAAACTTCCACTGGACCAAAACAATTGTAATTCCCTGTAAAATAAAAAATAGATAATTTACATTCGAGCTTGTCCCTATACATGAGCCAACCGCTGCAGAACATCCCTATACATGAGCCAAACTCTGCAGAACATCCCTATATAGACGCCAACCGCTGCAGAACATCCCTATACAGACGCCAACCACTGCAGAACATCCTTATACAGACGCCAACCAATGCAGAACATCCCTATACGGACGCCAACCGCTGCAGAACATCCTTATACAGACGCCAACCAATGCAGAACATCCCCATACAGACGCCAACCGCTGCAGAACATCCCTATACAGACGCCAACCGCTACAGAACATCCCTATACAGACGCCAACCGCTACAGAACATCCCTATACAGACGCCAACCGCTGCAGAACATCCTTATACAGACGCCAACCGCTACAGAACATCCCTATACAGACGCCAACCGCTGCAGAACATCCTTATACAGACGCCAACCGCTGCAGAACATCCCTATACAGACGCCAACCGCTGCAGAACATCCCTATACAGACGCCAACCGCTGCAGAACATCCCCATACACGAGCCAACCAATGCAGAACATCCCTATACAGACGCCAACCAATGCAGAACATCCTTATACAGACGCCAACCAATGCAGAACATCCCCATACACGAGCCAACCAATGCAGAACATCCCTATACAGACGCCAACCAATGCAGAACATCCCTATACAGACGCCAACCGCTACAGAACATCCCTATACAGACGCCAACCGCTACAGAACATCCCTATACAGACGCCAACCAATGCAGAACATCCTTATACAGACGCCAACCAATGCAGAACATCCCTATACAGACGCCAACCAATGCAGAACATCCCTATACAGACGCCAACCAATGCAGAACATCCTTATACAGACGCCAACCAATGCAGAACATCCTTATACAGACGCCAACCGCTGCAGAACATCCCTATACAGACGCCAACCGCTACAGAACATCCCTATACAGACGCCAACCGCTGCAGAACATCCTTATACAGACGCCAACCAATGCAGAACATCCCCATACAGACGCCAACCGCTGCAGAACATCCCTATACAGACGCCAACCAATGCAGAACATCCCTATACAGACGCCAACCAATGCAGAACATCCCCATACAGACGCCAACCGCTGCAGAACATCCCTATACAGATGCCAACCGCTACAGAACATCCCTATACAGACGCCAACCAATGCAGAACATCCCTATACAGATGCCAACATGTGTCTAAGCTGCTGCATAACCTCACATTAATGTAGAAATGCAGTGGTGGGGGAAGATATGTGAGGATGATGCAGCTATGAAGCTCTCAGGAGAGCTTCATAGCTGCACACAGGACACTAAGGGGTTAAGGCAGAGTGTGAGGAGACACTGGGGGAGGGAGCACTTATCTCTGGCTGATCCCCGGCTGCTGACTCCTTCTCCTTGGACTCCTTCTCCTTCATGTCTCCAGAGTATGCAGCTCTCTGGTCTCCTCTGTCTGAATCTCCCGCGCTGCTACATCCAGCCCCGGGATTGGCTGCAGGCAGACAGTCTCCTCCCCTCCCTCTCACACAAGGAGGAGACTGCTGCAGGGAAGGAGAGGGAGGCGCCGCCCCAGAATTAACCCCGCGGACCCTGCGCTGCTCTGCAGAATACATCCAGGGGCATAACTACAGCCGGGGGCACAACAGCCTGGTCTTGGCAGGCATATTAGCAGTTGCTGCGGCTGTAGTTAAGCCCCTGGATAGGAGCCCCGGCTGCGAGCCAGATGCGGCCATCAAAAGAACCATATCTGGCTCGCGAGCCATAGGTTCCCGACCCCTGGGCTAGAGGCTTTAAAGGGAACCTGTCACCAGGAGACCAATTTTTAGCACTCCCCCAGTCCCCACAGAGTATAGTACATATACTGCCAAAGTGTTTTTGTATAAAAAATAGGTTTTACAGAAAAAATGATATGTTATATTGTACATTTCAGCATCTGCTGTGTGACTAGGCAGTTGCCAAAAGGG
>NW_027285665.1:0-32071 GCF_040894005.1 Engystomops pustulosus | reverse complement strand
AAGAGTATCCTTACCCTGTGAGACCCAGGAAATTAAACCACAGGTGAGAGATAGAGATCACCTCACGCTGTGAATATGACACCGGATATGACCACAGGATCGCCAGGTATAGATATGACACCACAGGATCGCAGGTATAGATATGACACCACAGGATCGCCAGGTATAGATATGACACCACAGGATCGCCAGGTATAGATATGACACCACAGGATCGCCAGGTGTAGATATGACACCACAGGGTCGCCAGGTATAGATATGACACCACAGGATCGCCAGGTATAGATATGACACCACAGGATCGCCAGGTATAGATATGACACCACAGGATCGCCAGGTATAGATATGACACCACAGGATCGCCAGGTATAGATATGACACCACAGGATCGCCAGGTGTAGATATGACACCACAGGATCGCCAGGTATAGATATGACACCACAGGATCGCCAGGTGTAGATATGACACCACAGTATCACCAGGTATAGATATGACACCACAGGATCGCCAGGTATAGATATTACACCACAGGATCGCCAGGTATAGATATGACACCGCAGGATCGCCAGGTATAGATATGACACCGCAGGATCGCCAGGTGTAGATATTACCCCACAGGATCGCCAGGTGTAGATATGACACCACAGGATCGCCAGGTATAGATATGACACCACAGGATCGCCAGGTATAGATATGACACCACAGGATCGCCAGGTATAGATATGACACCACAGGATCGCCAGGTGTAGATATGACACCACAGGATCGCCAGGTATAGATATTACCCCACAGGATCGCCAGGTATAGATATGACACCACAGGATCGCCAGGTATAGATATGACACCACAGGATCGCCAGGTATAGATATGACACCACAGGATCGCCAGGTATAGATATGACACCACAGGATCGCCAGGTATAGATATGACACCACAGGATCATCAGGTATAGATATGACACCACAGGATCGCCAGGTATAGATATGACACCACAGGATCGCCAGGTATAGATATTACCCCACAGGATCGCCAGGTATAGATATTACACCACAGGATCGCCAGGTATAGATATGACACCACAGGATCGCCAGGTATAGATATGACACCACAGGATCGCCAGGTATAGATATTACCCCACAGGATCGCCAGGTGTAGATATGACACCACAGTATCACCAGGTGTAGATATGACACCACAGGATCGCCAGGTATAGATATTACACCACAGGATCGCCAGGTATAGATATTACCCCACAGGATTGCCATTTTTACCCCCCAGGCAATAGACGTCTAGACGTTTTTGACCCCCTCAGGATTTGTTGGACCCTCATACCTTGACCTCAGAGCTGACATTGTACTGCTGGCAGGGGCTGACATTGGCGCAGCACACTGAGGGGTATTGCTGGTGATTTCGGTAGTAGGTGGAGTTGTTGAAATCTTCATAACCGTGAAACCCGCAGCATTTCAGCTAAGAAGGTGAGACAGACATGTTATATGGTGACAAGCAAGGAACCAGTCATAAATCAGCTGACATTTACTTGTACTAGAGAATGTACACTGTGCCATACTCTAATCTAGAATGCAGGCCCTTAAAGGGGTTGTCCACTTCCAGCAAATAATTCATATTGTTTTTGTAATGAAAATGATTACAATTCTCCAATATGCTTTCTGTATCAATTCCTCATGGTTCTCTAGATCTCTGCTTGTTGTCATTCTGAAGGAAGCTTTATTGTTTACCTACAGTAGATAAACTACAGTTTGTTGTCATGTCACACAGGTGCATGACTTGTTATATCCCTGGTCATGTGATGTCACAAAGGTGCATAGATCATTATGCAACACCCCTGCCAATGCATAGGCTAGGTGGCTGTTGCAAATAGTGCCCTCTCCTTGTCAGGAGCTGTCTGGTGAGCCTGTACAACTCATTCAGAGGCTACTGCCCTCCTAAACTTTTTAATTGCATCTGTAGCCACTGCCTGGTAAGGCAAGAATTAACATGTGAAATATTATTAACCAATGATATCCTTTGTACAACTGTAAAGTAAGATGGAAGCCGATTGGACAGTGCTGCCACCTTACCAGGGGAGTATAAAAACCCCTGGTGGGCGGTAGCACATCGCCAGACTCAGTCAGTCCTGCACAAACAGAAACAAGTCCAGTGTGCAGCTCCTGCAGAGCTGCCATCCAGACACATTACCAGGATGCAGAGGTGTCTCGGGTCGACTACCTGACACCTTGGGCAAGTCAGGAGACTAAGCCCCAGAGCAGAGGTCCACTGTCCGGACTCGGCTCCATCTACCAGCCCAGCCTGAAACTATTATCAGGCTGTGAGAAACCCTCCCTGTGGACCAACTATCTCCTACCAGCTTTCCAGCCTGCTGATGTTAGGCCATTGCCTGCTGTTCCAGCTAAAATAAAGAACCATGAGTTGTAGGCTCGTCCTCCGGTCCCATAACCAAGCACTGTGACTATATCGTACCCAAGGCCGCATAAGCCAGCCACTCTTGTATTCTGGGCCCACCGAAGAAAGGCTAGGCCCCGGTGGGGGATGTTGCAATTATATTCCTGGTCATGTTATGTCACACAGGTGCATGGCTTGTTATATTCCTGGTCATAATATGCCACACAGTGCCCAGTTCGTTATAAATTTGGTCATGTGATGCCACGCAGGTGCAGACTCGTTATATACAGCTTTGATGACTCTCTGTGATACTAAGGTACTGGGTACCTATGTGACATGACGTGACAAGGAATATAACGAGGCGAGCACCTGTGTGACGTCACATGACCAGGGATATAAAGAGCCGTGCACCTGTGTGACATCACATGACCATGGATCGTTTTCTATCCACAGGAAGTGAACAAAGAAGCTTCCTGTTGAAGGACAACAATCGGAGATCTAGTAATTCGCAAGGAATTGATACTATATATACTAAGTATATTGTAAATTTGTTACATTTTTCAATACACAAATTATATCAATTATTTTCTGAAAGTGGACAAGCCCTTTAAAGCACATCTATTATCAGTTTACATCCTTAACATCCTTTAAGCTGGCCATATCAGTTGCATCAGACAATGGCTACAGTGGGGTCTTCCCCCTCTTACCTCCTTCATGGTTGTGTTCCATACTGTTGTCAGCTCATTGCTATTGCCATAATCTTCCCGCAGATATTTCACCGCCACATTACCGAGGTACTCGATGAAGATTTTAGACTGAAAGAGAAAAAGGCACAGGACTTATAATGTCAATGTCTTCAACAATCATATTAAACTGTGACCCATGATCACCCCTTAAAGGGGGTTTCCTCCTAGAATTGGAATTGACTACCTGGTTCATATACTATCACTGTGCACACATAATAATAGTATCAATATATTATAACAATCTTTATTTATAAAGCTCCATCATATTACGCATCGCTTTACAAATCATGGCTAGCACATAATAAACTAGACTCTTACCAAAGAAGAGAAGGCCAGAACTACTACAGCTCCTGCAATTTCTGCTATGAAAATTATTAGGATGATGATGAAAAACTAAAACAAAAGACAAGAAACAATATTACTTTTAATCAGAGTAATAATGAAAGATCTAGGAGAGGATATATGGAGTAATAGGAGGAGATATAGGGAGGATATATGGAGTAATAGGAGGAGATATAGGGAGGATATATGGAGTAATAGGAGGCGATATAGGGAGGATATATGGAGTAATAGGAGGAGATATAGGGAGGATATATGGAGTAATAGGAGGCGATATAGGAGGATATATGGAGTAATAGGCAGAGATATAGGGGAGGATATATGGAGTAATAGGAGGAGATATAGGGAGGATATATGGAGTAATAGGAGGAGATATAGGGAGGATATATGGAGTAATAGGAGGAGATATAGGAGGATATATGGAGTAATAGGAGGAGATATAGGGAGGATATATGGAGTAATAGGAGGCGATATAGGAGGATATATGGAGTAATAGGCAGAGATATAGGGGAGGATATATGTAGTAATAGGAGGAGATATAGGGAGGATATATGGAGTAATAGGAGGAGATATAGGGAGGATATATGGAGTAATAGGAGGAGATATAGGGAGGATATATGGAGTAATAGGAGGAGATATAGAGAGGATATATGAAGTAATAGGAGGAGATATAGGGAGGATATATGAAGTAATAGGAGGAGATATAGGGAGGATATATGGAGTAATAGGAGGAGATATAGGGAGGATATATGGAGTAATAGGAGGAGATATAGGGAGGATATATGGAGTAATAGGAGGAGATATAGGGAGGATATATGGAGTAATAGGAGGAGATATAGGGAGGATATATGGAGTAATAGGAGGAGATATAGAGAGGATATATGAAGTAATAGGAGGAGATATAGGGAGGATATATGAAGTAATAGGAGGAGATATAGGGAGGATATATGGAGTAATAGGAGGAGATATAGGGAGGATATATGGAGTAATAGGAGGAGATATGGGAGGATATATGGAGTAATAGGATGAGATATAGGGGGGATATATGGAGTAATAGGAGGAGATATAGGGAGGATATATGGAGTAATAGGAGGAGATATAGAGAGGATATATGGAGTAATAGGAGGAGATATAGGAGGATATATGGAGTAATAGGAGGAGATATAGGGAGGATATATGGAGTAATAGGAGGAGATATAGGGAGGATATATGGAGTAATAGGAGGAGATATAGGGAGGATATATGGAGTAATAGGAGGAGATATAGGAGGATATATGGAGTAATATGAGGAGATATATAGAGGATATATGGAGTAATAGGAGGATATATGGAGTAATAGGAGGAGATATAGGGAGGATATATGGAGTAATAGGAGGAGATATAGGGAGGATATGTGGAGTAATAGGAGGAGATATAGGGAGGATATATGGAGTAATAGGAGGGGATATAGGGAGGATATATGGAGTAATAGGAGGAGATATAGGGGGGATATATGGAGTAATAGGAGGAGATATAGGGAGGATATATAGAGTAATAGGAGGATATATGGAGTAATAGGAGGAGATATAGGGAGGATATATGGAGTAGTAGTAGGAGATATAGGGAGGATATATAGAGTAATAGGAGGAGATATAGGGAGGATATATGGAGTAATAGGATGAGATATAGGAGTATATATGGAGTAATAGGAGGAGATATAGGGAGGATATATGGAGTAATAGGAGGAGATATAGGAGAGGATATATGGAGTAATAGGAGGAGATATAGGGAGGATATATGGAGTAATAGGATGAGATATAGGAGTATATATGGAGTAATAGGAGGAGATATAGGAGGATGTATGGAGTAGTAGGAGCAGATATAGGGAGGATATATGGAGTAATAGGAGGAGATATAGGGAGAATATATGGAGTAATAGGAGGGGATATAGGGAGGATATATGGAGTAATGGGAGGAGATATAGGGAGGATATATGGAGTAATAGGAGGAGATATAGGGGAGGATATATGGAGTAATAGGAGGAGATATAGGGAGGATATATGGAGTAATAGGAGGAGATATAGGAGAGGATATATGGAGTAATAGGAGGAGATATAGGGAGGATATATGGAGTAATAGGATGAGATATAGGAGTATATATGGAGTAACAGGAGGAGATATAGGAGGATGTATGGAGTAGTAGGAGGAGATATAGGGAGGATATATGGAGTAATAGGAGGAGATATAGGGAGAATATATGGAGTAATAGGAGGGGATATAGGGAGGATATATGGAGTAATGGGAGGAGATATAGGGAGGATATATGGAGTAATAGGCGGAGATATAGGGAGGATATATGGAGTAATAGGAGGAGATATAGGGAGGATATATGGAGTAGTAGGAGGAGATATAGGGAGGATATATGGAGTAATAGGAGGAGATATAGGAGGATATATGGAGTAATAGGAGGAGATATAGGGGAGGATATATGGTGTATTAGAAGGAGATATAGGGATGATATATGGAGTAATAGGAGGAGATATAGGGAGGATATATGGAGTAATAGGAGGAGATATAGGGAGGATATATGGAGTAATAGGAGGAGATATAGGGAGGATATATGGAGTAATAGGAGGAGATATAGGGAGGATATATGGAGTAATAGGAGGAGATATAGGGAGGATATATGGAGTAATAGGAGGAGATATAGGTAGGATATATGGAGTAATAGGAGGAGATATAGGAGGATACATGGAGTAATAGGATGAGATATAGGGAGGATATATGGAGTAATAGGAGGAGATATATTGAGGATATATGGAGTAATAGGACGAGATATAGGGGAGGATATATGGAGTAATAGGAGCAGATATAGGGGAGGATATATGGAGTAATAGGAGGAGATATAGAAGGATATATGGAGTAATAGGAGGAGATATATGAAGGATATATGGAGTAATAGGAGGAGATATAGGAGGATATATGGAGTAATAGGAGGAGATATAGGGGAGGATATATGGAGTAATAGGAGGAGATATAGGGAGGATATATGGAGTAATAGGAGGAGATATAGGGAGGATATATGGAGTAATAGGAGGAGATATAGGGAGGATATATGGAGTAATAGGAGGAGATATAGGGAGGATATATGTAGTAATAGGAGGAGATATAGGGAGGATATATGAAGTAATAGGAGGAGATATATGGAGGATATATGGAGTAATAGGAGGAGATATAGGGAGGATATATGGAGTAATAGGAGGAGATATAGGGATGATATATGGAGTAATAGGAGGAGATATAGAGAGGATATATGGAGTAATAGGAGGAGATATAGGGAGGATATATGGAGTAATAGGAGGAGATATAGGAGGATATATGGAGAAATAGGAGGGGATATAGGGAGGATATATGGAGTAATAGGAGGAGATATAGGGAGGATATATGGAGTAATAGGAGGAGATATAGGAGGATATATGGAGTAATAGGAGCATATATAAGGAGGATATATGGAGTAATAGGAGGAGATATAGGGAGGATACATGGAGTAATAGGAGGAGATATAGGGAGGATATATGGAGTAATAGGAGGAGATATAGGGAGGATATATGGAGTAATAGGAGCATATATAAGGAGGATATATGGAGTAATAGGAGGAGATATAGAAGGATATATGGAGTAATAGGAGCATATATAAGGAGGATATATGGAGTAATAGGAGGAGATATAGGAGGATATATGGAGTAATAGGAGCATATATAAGGAGGATATATGGAGTAATAGGAGGAGATATAGGGAGGATATATGAAGTAATAGGAGGAGATATAGGGAGGATATATGGAGTAATAGGAGGAGATATAGGAGGATATATGGAGTAATAGGAGGAGATATAGGGAGGATATATGGAGTAATAGGAGGAGATATAGGGGAGGATATATGGAGTAATAGGAGGAGATATAGGGAGGATATATGGAGTAATAGGAGGAGATATAGGGAGGATATATGTAGTAATAGGAGGAGATATAGGAGAGGATATATGGAGTAATAGGAGGAGATATAGGAGAGGATATATGGAGTAATAGGAGGAGATATAGGGAGGATATATGGAGTAATAGGAGGAGATATAGGGAGGATATATGGAGTAATAGGAGGAGATATAGGGAGGATATATGGAGTAATAGGAGGAGATATAGGAGGATATATGGAGTAATAGGAGGGGATATAGGGAGGATATATGGAGTAATAGGAGGAGATATAGGGAGGATATATGGAGTAATAGGAGGAGAAATAAGGAGGATATATGGGGTAATAGGAGGAGATATAGGGAGGATATATGGAGTAATAGGAGGAGATATAGGAGGATATATGGAGTAATAGGGGGAGATATAGGGAGGACATATGGAGTAATAGGAGGAGATATAGGGGAGGATATATGGAGTAATAGGAGGAGATATAGGGAGGATATATGGAGTAATAGGAGGAGATATAGGGAGGATATATGGAGTAATAGGAGGAGATATATGAAGGATATATGGAGTAATAGGAGGAGATATAGGAGGATATATGGAGTAATAGGAGGAGATATAGGGGAGGATATATGGAGTAATAGGAGGAGATATATGAGGATACATGGAGTAATAGGAGGAGATATAGGGAGGATATATGGAGTAATAGGAGGAGATATAGGGAGGATATATGGAGTAATAGGAGGAGATATAGGGAGGATATATGGAGTAATAGGAGGAGATATAGGGAGGATATATGGAGTAATAGGAGGAGATATAGGAGAGGATATATGGAGTGATAGGAGGAGATATAGGGAGGATATATGGAGTAATAGGAGGAGATATAGGGGAGGATATATGGAGTAATAGGAGGAGATATAGGGAGGATATATGGAGTAATAGGAGGAGATATAGGGAGGATATATGGAGTAATAGGAGGAGATATAGGGAGGATATATGGAGTAATAGGAGGAGATATAGGGAGGATATATGGAGATAACCTTGTACTTACCAGCATTAGTAGGCATCTGCTTTCTTTCACAGCTCCACAGCAGCCAAGGAACCCCATTAATATTAGGAATCCCCCCACAGCCATGCACAGGTAACCTACATTCACGACTTGCATGAGCTGTGGTGCGGCTGAGCCAAGGATCTTCAGGAAAGACCCTCCATCCACCTTTACCCAGACCCCAATACCTAGGACAGCAATGCCCCCGAGCTGCAGGGAGAGGATGGAGTCAATTAACACATTAAATTTACAAAACTATAATATTTTTTAAAAACAATAAACTTTTTATTTAAAAAACTTAAAATAAAAAAAACAAACATACCCTCCACAAAAAAACAAGAAACATTTCCATGTCTTTAATGACCCAATACAGTGAACATAATAAAATGAAAATAAATGTGTCTCTCTGTATATATATATGTATACGGTATATTATTTTTTTTAATATATAACAATATATACAAATAATATTGTTTTTATATTCTGTTCTAGAAAAAAGAGAGATACTTTTACCTCCAATATAGTCTTAAATATAAATCCAATTTCATAATGATATTTACCAATTTGTTAATATGTGATTCCCCCTTTCATTTTTCTTTTCATGGTTAGGACATTTTTTCTGTTCTAAGCATAGGGCCACATTTATCACAACTAGTGCAGTCCGTACCATGTGCAGTTTGTTCTGTGTAGTGTGCAGAATGCGCCATTTTTTGGTGCACTTTGTTCATGCTGCAGAATTGTCACCGGCAGAATTATTGTGCACATTACTAATAACTCCGACTGAGCACTAACACAACGTCTTTTGGTGCACATTTTTAGTATGCAATAAGTAGTAGAAACCAGAAGTGAAACAGCTGTATAGTCTGTGTTGTGTGAGCACTAAGGGCTCCCTGCTGTGTAGATAGTGTCCAGAGAGCTGAGGGTGGGAGTGGAGGTGGCAGTGGAGTCTATGACAGAACTTCGAGGTCCAGAGAAAGACAGAGAAGGTTCTGTGAAGGGACTGATAGGAAAGAAGGGAGTCCTTCTACCTCACTATTCTTTGCAGGAGGCTTCAGTATCCACAAAGCTGCAGACACAAGGTTCTCCTGCTATCTACACACAGCATCACATGACCCTACACTTTTGTCCGATTTGAGCCCCTCCAGGAGTAGAATTTGTAGAATCTGTAGAATTTTATCAGTAAACAAGCTATGGTTTCATAGATATAAGTGTAATGGCCCTGCCAATGCAGTCATTACACAGTTTAACTTGTTTGGTCCCTGAAAATTTTATGCGATCTGGCCAATTCCATTGTACAGATCTAGGTGTTTCCGGACTAAGTCCCTTGTATATTTGCCACTACTGCTGCTGCTGTCTCGCCTGAAGGTAATCGCCCTCCATCAGGCTTGCTGCAGCCCAGCACCTATACATAGCCTGTCTAAGATTGCTGCCAAAGCTGCTTCTACCTTCTCCAGCCCCAAGTTCCTGAATCTGGGCTGTGAACTTCTATTCCAGACTACATCCAACCAGCTACCTTGGACATTGGCAGATAGAATACTACCTCAGTCTGTTATTGTTGTTGCATTGAAGTTCTGGAATAAAGAAACTGCAAGTTGATGTTCTACATCTTGTCTTCATGTGTGACCCCTGGCAGCCACTAACATCATGGGTCTCCCCTCTAACTGGGGATCCCTAACACACGCATACACCGGGAGTGACCCGAGGTGAAACCTCCATCTCACTACTATGGCCTCTTCTTGTAATCACCTCACTGGACCCGCGCGGCGTGGATGAGGCCTGTTCCACCTGGACCAAGTGACTGTGACTAGTCTAGAGCTAGGCCGCACTAAAGCCAGCCACTCAGGTACCAGAGGAATCCAGCTACCCCCAAGCCATTAGGTCAGGCGTCAATGGGATGACGGGCAGCACAGCCAGAAGAGTCTACAACTGCAGACACAGACTAAATGTAATAAATGGATATGAACACAAGTATTGACCTGTGTCAGTAACTTTGGCCTATGACCTTATCTAAGAATAGACATTCTAGGACACCTCCAATACCATCTAACAACTTAGCTCCACAAATAGTTTTAAGAAATTCCTTATATGTTAACATGTGAATGGTTATCTTTAGCCTGGATGCTTAGATTATGGAATATGATGATATTATAATTCCACTATAAGTAACTTGAATGCTCTCAGGCACCACTAGGAAGTTTGGGGCCCCTGACTGGCAAATTTTGTGGGCCCCCCACAGATTGATCATTTACCACTGTGTACACTGTGAGTTCCCTGCATCTGGAAAGGGGGGAGGGTTTTCTGTGACTTAGGGCCCCTTCTCCTTCTTGGGGCCCCCTGAAAACGGTCACAATAACCCCGCCCCCCCCTAATGGCTGCCCTGGGAAATTTGTAACAGGTGGACTATAGTGGCTCATAGAAAGTGGGATAGAACAGGTAGCCTCACCTATATCTTCTGTATATCTCATATAATAAACCATAATTTGCTCTATCATGAGCAGTCAGCCTGCTTGTTGATGGTTTCCACAATGTATTTTTCATCTTTTTATTCAGTTATAAGATACTTACAAAGATAATCCCGTTGAATATGAACATCATAGTTTTTAGGAACGAAAAGCAGCTCATTTTGAGAACTAGAAGTAAAAAATAAATTGATTTCAGCTGAATATTAAGTCTTATGATGAGAAATCAAACATCTCACATTTCAAGGATTCCAGCGACATTGAAGGATCGTGAATTTTTTAGTTTCTGCTTATGCAGTAATAGCGCCACTCTTATTCATGGTTGTGCATGTTATTACATCGCTGGTCCTTTAACTCTGATTTCATAATGAGTTTTACCAAATTGTGATTCACCCTTCCATAACAGAATGCTGCCTCAGGGGCGTAACTAAGAAAGGCAGGGCCCATAGCAGACTTGTAAATGCCCCCCCCCCCATCCCCTCAAAAAATATGCATATTTATATGTTCACACATTTATACATATATTTATACACTGTTATATACATATTATGCACATCCTGCACTCTTTAGTGTGTCAGGTCGGATGACAGGACCCCCTAACACTGCCGGCCCCATAGCAGCTGCTATGGCTGCTACCACTGTAGTAACGCCACTGTACTGCCCATATTGTGCTGCTCAACTTTTTCTTTTTCCAGAGTTATAACATTTTTCTGTTCTGAAGCTACTTGTCAGAAATCTTTCTCAATAGCAGAGAAGTGGGCGGAGACTAACTTGTTCCCATCTTTGCCCCATAGCTGAGTCAAATACCCTTATGGTGTACAGTATGCAGGATAATATGTATATAATGGCACACATGCTCCATTCTTTAGTGTGGCAGGTCAAATGCCAGAGCCCCCTGACACTGCGGGCCCCATAGCAAATGTTATGGCTGCTACCCCTGTACGTGCCACAGTCTGTGATTCATGGACTGACTGCAACAGTGTGAAAGAGACTTCTCCGTACAGCAAATCTGCTTATAATACGCTACATGTGTTATTCATCCTTTTATTAGCTTCAGCAACACAACCATGTTTAAGCTTTATGAGCCTTTTTATTGCTGGAGGAGATAGAAAGATTAATTAATATTACACCTCTGTGCGTGGTGCCGACTTTTTGGATATTCTATCACATGGAAAAGTTTGTGTTATTTCCATCTCGGTCATAACGACTGAAACTATAATATTACTGTGTCCATTACGTCAAAGTCGTCAGAGTAACGGAAGCCATTTGTATGGTTTGTATGATGAGGTTCTCCAGCAGCTGAGGTGTGTATGATGAGGTTCTCCAGCAGCTGAGGTGTGTATGATGAGGTTCTCCAGCAGCTGAGGTGTGTATGATGAGGTTCTACTGCAGCTGAGGTTTGTATGATGAGGTTCTCCAGCAGCTGAGGTGTGTATGATGAGGTTCTACTGCAGCTGAGGTTTGTATGATGAGGTTCTCCAGCAGCTGAGGTGTGTATGATGAGGTTCTACTGCAGCTGAGGTGTGTATGATGAGGTTCTCCAGCAGCTGAGGTGTGTATTATGAGGTTCCCCAGCAGCTGAGGTGTGTATTATGAGGTTCTACAGCAGCTGAGGTTTGTATGATGAGGTTCTACAGCAGCTGAGGTTTGTATGATGAGGCTCTGCAGCAGCTGAGGTATTTATTATGGGGTTCTGCAGCAGCTGAGGTTTGTATGATGAGGTTCTCCAGCAGCTGAGGTGTGTATTATGAGGCTCTGCAGCAGCTGAGGTATGTATTATGAGGTTCTCCAGCATCTGAGGTTTGTATGATGAGGTTCTACAGCAGATGAGGTGTGTATTATGAGGCTCTGCAGCAGCTGAGGTATTTATTATGAGGTTCTGCAGCGGCTGAGGTATGTATTATGAGGTTCTCCAGCAGCTAAGGTGTGTATAAAGTGAGTATTAGCGCCACCTAGAGTCAAATGAAAACACAGTATTTTCTGTAAAACGATTGAACTGCAACCACTAAGTGGCTGTGTCTTGTGTATGAGATTGTAACTATCAAGCACTTTTGTGAAAAAAGTGAAACTACAAATATTTGATGATGGGGAACCCTGACCTCCACCACCTTTCAGATTGGTTGGTACAAGGAAGTGTGGGGCAGATTTACTTACCCAGTCCATTCGCGATCCAGCGGCGCATTCTCTGCGGTGGATTCGGGTCCAGCCGGGATTCACTAAGGTAGTTCCTCCGACGTCCACCAGGTGGCGCTGCTGCGCTAAAGTTCCCCCGAGGCCCGCCGGAATGCACTGAAGTTCATCGGCCTATTCCTGGTGAAGGTAAGCGCGAGTCCCGCAACAGTTTTTTTTAAAAAATGCGGCGGTTTTTCCAAATCCGTCAGGTTTGCGTTCGGCCATGCCCCCCGATTTCCATCGCGTGCATGCCAGCGCCGATGCGCCACAATCCAATATAGGGGCAATACAGGTAAAATCAGAGCAAATCGGAAATATTCGGGTAACACGTCGGGAAAACCCGAATCGGGCCCTTAGTAAATGACCCCCTATGTGTCTTGTGGAACTATGACTAGCACTGTGTAAAGTGGTTGCACATACACTACAGTGTATTTCCATTTCCGTGGTCATCGGTGGGTCCAGTCATTGTGACTAGAGCCAAATAATACCCCTTTATTTGGGGTACCATGGCTGAATTTTCTGAATTTATGGGGCACCACCTTGAATTTAAACCCACCCACCGTCATCTGAATACTGGACCACACAGTTTATGATTAACGGACCCCTCTGAATCATTGACGGCCCAAACACAGAATATGTAACCCATGGAGGACCCTGGTAAATATGTGACCACTGGATGCCACCTGCAGCAGGGTGTAATATTACCCGGGGTCCAGAAGGGCATCATGGAAATATTTCCACTTTGTGTGAAGGATAAAGAATATGAAAATTTTAGGTTACTGAAACTTTTCGAAAAGGCAAATTACCCCATAAATATGCAAAATGGAGGCAGTATAAGGGACCGCACCTAAAAAGTGACTCTCCGAGACGTCACAGAGGCCGCTGTGTTCTGCCTTGGATCTTGGCTGAGGAGAGCGCCTAATATTTATACACTAAGCAGATGTCTAATAACGTGACGTGTTTCTTGATCTTCCAGTTTTTGTGTAAATACTTGGAATATTCCAGGATTATTTCTATCTCCGTTACTGGTTTCTGTTTTAAGAAGGTTTAATCTTGTTCCTGTGTCTTATGCTGATACATCCGACACGTTTCACTCAAATCTCTCTACTGTTATATATCTTAGATATAGAACTACAACTCTTATCATCCCCTAGTAGTTTGAGCGCAGGAGCTTTCATATGAACCAGACAGATAATGCAATGCATTGAGATTTCCACGAACCTCAAATTTTGCAGTAAAAACAAACAGAAAAAATTCATATCCATACACATTTCACTACATTTATGCTAAACATCACCACCCATATCCACACATTGCACCCATTCTCACAATCCCCCACCCATTACACTCCTGTCCGATCCCAGGCCTTTAATCCCATTTGCACCCATAATATTACCAACCTCCAATTTACCCAGCATTTCTCTCCACTTATACTATACACCCTCCCATCCATCCCCAATTTTACCATTTATACACTGCAGCCCCTTTCTCCAATCCCACACAGTTCTACCCATATATACAATACGCCCCCATTTTTCCCCATCAAAGAGCATTTTATTGCACCTATATCCTAACCAGCCCTTCTCTTATCACTTCACTTATACTATATACATAGGGGAACCCTGCATATTATTGAGTGTTGTTCAATCTCTAAACAATTTGTATAAAAATGACCTCTCTGAAGCCATTGTACTGGATCACAGCTGCTATATATAAGAGAAAGGGTAATGTCCTATGTAGGGGCCCACAAGAAGATATACATGATCAAATCATAGATTGTAAGCTCTTGTGACCAGGGCCCTAACTCCTATTGTTTGATCAGATTGTGTTATTGCTCTGTAATGTTTTGTTAGTATAGACACCCCATGATCCGTACAGCGCTGCAGAATATGATAATGCTCTATAAATAAACCTTTTTTATTATTATTATTACTATTGTCAGATCTATATAGGCTACAAACAAGGGGCAAAACATTGTGGATCAGAGCAAAAGCAGTGACAAGAGGGTCCCCATGATGTGGGGTGAGAGGTGAGGAGTGGTCCTTACCTGGGGTGATGTTCCTGGAGTCCTGTTTGTTGCTGGCGCCTCTCAGGTGACTGTGACTTGCTCTGATTCCTCTCGGAGACTGCCGCTGGCTGAACACCTGAGCTGCTCACCTGGGAGCTGCCTGCTGGGAGGGACATTGTATTCCTGGCAATCCCTGCATACACGAAAGCTGCAGACAAGGGCGACATGGCAACTACGAGCGCGGTCCATCTACTCTGTTATAGTCTGAAACCCGGTACAGAGATAATACAAGTAATAACCTAAGGTCAGAGTCAGACATATTAAATCTGTGTAAAGTTTGTGAGGCCTCAGTGGAACTTTTTCTTATACCCATAAGTACCTTTCATGATCCATTATATAAGCATTTATTTTATATGCTGCAAGGCCACTGTATTTTAGGGGGAAAACATCATATAACCACTAGGTGTCTATCTGGGTGTAGTACATGATATAAATGATATAACCACTAGGTGTCTCCATGGGTGCAGTACATGATATAACCACTAGGTGTCTCCCTGGATGTAGTACATCATATAACCACTAGGTGTCTATCTGGGTGTAGTACATGATATAAATGATATAACCAATAAGTGTCTCCCTGGGTGCAGTACATGATATAACCACTAGATGTCTTCCTTGGTGTAGTACATCATAGAACCAATAGGTGTCTTTCTGGGTGCAGTACATCATATAACCACTAGTTGTCTCCCTGGGTGTAGTACATGATATAACCACTAGGTGTGTCCCTGGGTGCAGTACATCATATAACCACTAGTTGTCTCCCTGGGTGTAGTACATGATATAACCACTAGGTGTCTCCCTGGGTGTAGTACATCATATAACCACTAGGTGTCTCCCTGGGTGCAGTGCATCATATAACCACTAGATGTCTTCCTGGGTGTAGTACATGATATAACCACTAGGTGTCTTCCTGGGTGCAGTACATCATATAACCACTAGGTGTCTCACTGGGTGTAGTACATGATATAACCACTAGGTGTCTCCCTGGGTGCAGTACATGATATAACCACTAGATGTCTTCCTGGGTGTAGTACATGATATAACCACTAGGTGCCTCCCAAGATGCAGTGCATCATATTACCACTAGGTGTCTCACTGGGTGTAGTACATGATATAACCACTAGGTGTCTCCCTGGGTGTAGTACATCATATAACCACTGGGTGTCTCCCTGGGTGCAGTACATCTTATAACCACTGGGTGTCTCCCTGGGTGCAGTACATCATATAACCACTATGTGTCTCCCTGGATGCAGTACATCATATAAACACTAGGTGTCTTCCTGGGTGTAGTACATCATATAACCACTAGGTGTCTCCCTGGGTATAGTACATCATATAACCACTAGGTGTCTACCTGGGTGTAGTACATCATATAACCACTAGGTGTCTCCCTGGGTGCAGTACATCATATAACCACTAGGTGTCTCCCTGGGTGTAGTACATCATATAACCACTAGGTGTCTCCCTGGGTGCAGTACATCATATAACCACTAGGTGTCTCCCTGGGTGTAGTACATCATATAACCACTAGGTGTCTCCCTGGGTGTAGTACATCATATAACCACTAGGTGTCTCCCTGGGTGTAGTACATCATATAACAACTGGGTGTTTCCCTGGGTGTAGTACATGATATAACCACTAGGTGTCTCTCTGGGTGCAGTACATCTTATAACCACTGGGTGTCTCCCTGGGTGCAGTACATCATATAACCACTATGTGTCTCCCTGGATGCAGTACATCATATAAACACTAGGTGTCTTCCTGGGTGTAGTGCATCATATAACCACTAGGTGTCTACCTGGGTGCAGTGCATCATATAACCACTAGGTGTCTACCTGGGTGCAGTGCATCATATAACCACTAGGTGTCTACCTGGGTGTAGTACATCATATAACCACTAGGTGTCTTCCTGGGTGCAGTACATCATATAACCACTAGGTGTCTTCCTGGGTGTAGTACATGATATAAATGATATAACCACTAGGTGTCTCCCTGGGTGCAGTACATGATATAACCACTAGGTGTCTCCCTGGGTGCAGCACATGATATAACCACTAGGCGTCTCCCTGGTTACAGTACATGATATAACCACTAGGTGTCTCCCTGGGTGCAGTACATGATATAACCACTAGGTGTCTTCCTGGGTGTAGTACATGATATAAATGATATAACCACTAGGTGTCTCTCTGGGTGCAGTACATCATATAACCACTGGGTGTTTCCCTGGGTGTAGTACATGATATAACCACTAGATGTCTTCCTGGGTGCAGTGCATCATATAACCACTAGGTGTCTCCCTTGGTGTAGTACATTATATGACCACTGAGTGTCTCCCTGGTTACAGTACATCATATAACCACTAGGTGTCTCCCTGGGTGCAGTACATCATATAACCACTAGGTGTCTCCCTGCGTATAGTACATCATATAACCACTAGGTGTCTCCCTGGGTGCAGTACATCATATAACCACTAGGTGTCTCCCTGGGTGCAGTACATCATATAACCACTAGGTGTCTCCCTGGGTGCAGTACATCATATAACCACTAGGTGTCTCCCTGGGTGTAGTACATGATATAACCACTGGGTGTCTCCCTGGGTGCAGTACATCATATAACCACTAGGTGTCTCCCTGGAAGTAGTACATCATATAACCACTAGGTGTCTCCCTGGGTGTAGTACATCATATAACCACTAGGTGTCTCCCTGGATGCAATGCATCATATAACCACTAGGTGTCTCCCTGGGTGTAGTACATGATATAACCACTAGGTGTCTCTCCCTGGGTGCAGTGCATCATATAACCACTAGGTGTCTCCCTGGGTGCAGTACATGATATAACCACTAGATGTCTCCCTGGATGCAGTGCATCATATAACCACTAGGTGTCTCCCTGGGTGCAGTACATGATATAACCACTAGGTGTCTCTCCCTGGGTGCAGTACATCATATAACCACTAGATGTCTTCCTGGGTGCAGTACATGATATAACCACTAGATGTCTTCCTGGGTGTAGTACATCATATAACCACTAGGTGTCTCCCTGTGTGTAGTACATCATATAACCACTAGGTGTCTCCCTGGATGCAGTGCATCATATAACCACCAGGTGTCTCCCTGGGTGTAGTACATAATATAACCACTAGGTGTCTCTCCCAGGGTGCAGTGCATCATATAACCACTAGGTGTCTGCCTGGGTGTAGTACATGATATAACCGCTAGGTGTCTCCCTGGGTGCAGTACATGATATAACCACTAGGTGTCTCCCTGGGTGCAGTACATGATATAACCACTAGGTGTCTCCCTGGGTGCAGTACATGATATAACCACTAGGTGTCTCCCTGGGTGCAGTACATGATATAACCACTAGGTGTCTCCCTGGGTGCAGTACATCATATAACCGCTAGGTGTCTCCCTGGGTGCAGTACATGATATAACCACTAGGTGTCTCCCTGGGTGCAGTACATGATATAACCACTAGGTGTCTCCCTGGGTGCAGTACATGATATAACCACTAGGTGTCTCCCTGGGTGCAGTACATGATATAACCACTAGGTGTCTCCCTGGGTGCAGTGCATGATATAACCACTAGGTGTCTCCCTGGGTGCAGTACATCATATAACCACTAGGTGTCTCCCTGGGTGCAGTACATCATATAACCAATAGGTGTCTCCCTGGGTGCAGTACATCATATAACCACTAGGTGTCTCCCTGGGTGCAGTACATGATATAACCACTAGATGTCTTCCTGGGTGTAGTAAATCATATAACCACTAGGTGTCTCCCTGGAAGTAGTACATCATATAACCACTAGGTGTCTCCCTGGGTGTAGTACATGATATAACCACTAGGTGTCTCTTCTTGGGTGCAGTACATCATATAACCACTAGGTGTCTCCCTGGGTGTAGTACATCATATAACCACTAGGTGTCTCCCTGGGTGTAGTACATCATATAACCACTAGGTGTCTCCCTGGGTGTAGTACATCATATAACAACTGGGTGTTTCCCTGGGTGTAGTACATGATATAACCACTAGGTGTCTCTCTGGGTGCAGTACATCTTATAACCACTGGGTGTCTCCCTGGGTGCAGTACATCATATAACCACTATGTGTCTCCCTGGATGCAGTACATCATATAAACACTAGGTGTCTTCCTGGGTGTAGTGCATCATATAACCACTAGGTGTCTACCTGGGTGCAGTGCATCATATAACCACTAGGTGTCTACCTGGGTGCAGTGCATCATATAACCACTAGGTGTCTACCTGGGTGTAGTACATCATATAACCACTAGGTGTCTTCCTGGGTGCAGTACATCATATAACCACTAGGTGTCTTCCTGGGTGTAGTACATGATATAAATGATATAACCACTAGGTGTCTCCCTGGGTGCAGTACATGATATAACCACTAGGTGTCTCCCTGGGTGCAGCACATGATATAACCACTAGGCGTCTCCCTGGTTACAGTACATGATATAACCACTAGGTGTCTCCCTGGGTGCAGTACATGATATAACCACTAGGTGTCTTCCTGGGTGTAGTACATGATATAAATGATATAACCACTAGGTGTCTCTCTGGGTGCAGTACATCATATAACCACTGGGTGTTTCCCTGGGTGTAGTACATGATATAACCACTAGATGTCTTCCTGGGTGCAGTGCATCATATAACCACTAGGTGTCTCCCTTGGTGTAGTACATTATATGACCACTGAGTGTCTCCCTGGTTACAGTACATCATATAACCACTAGGTGTCTCCCTGGGTGCAGTACATCATATAACCACTAGGTGTCTCCCTGCGTATAGTACATCATATAACCACTAGGTGTCTCCCTGGGTGCAGTACATCATATAACCACTAGGTGTCTCCCTGGGTGCAGTACATCATATAACCACTAGGTGTCTCCCTGGGTGCAGTACATCATATAACCACTAGGTGTCTCCCTGGGTGTAGTACATGATATAACCACTGGGTGTCTCCCTGGGTGCAGTACATCATATAACCACTAGGTGTCTCCCTGGAAGTAGTACATCATATAACCACTAGGTGTCTCCCTGGGTGTAGTACATCATATAACCACTAGGTGTCTCCCTGGATGCAATGCATCATATAACCACTAGGTGTCTCCCTGGGTGTAGTACATGATATAACCACTAGGTGTCTCTCCCAGGGTGCAGTGCATCATATAACCACTAGGTGTCTCCCTGGGTGTAGTACATGATATAACCACTAGGTGTCTCTCCCTGGGTGCAGTACATCATATAACCACTAGGTTTCTCCCTGGGTGCAGTACATGATATAACCACTAGATGTCTTCCTGGGTGTAGTACATCATATAACCACTAGGTGTCTCCCTGTGTGTAGTACATCATATAACCACTAGGTGTCTCCCTGGATGCAGTGCATCATATAACCACCAGGTGTCTCCCTGGGTGTAGTACATAATATAACCACTAGGTGTCTCTCCCTGGGTGCAGTGCATCATATAACCACTAGGTGTCTGCCTGGGTGTAGTACATGATATAACCGCTAGGTGTCTCCCTGGGTGCAGTACATGATATAACCACTAGGTGTCTCCCTGGGTGCAGTACATGATATAACCACTAGGTGTCTCCCTGGGTGCAGTACATGATATAACCACTAGGTGTCTCCCTGGGTGCAGTACATCATATAACCACTAGGTGTCTCCCTGGGTGCAGTACATCATATAACCGCTAGGTGTCTCCCTGGGTGCAGTACATGATATAACCACTAGGTGTCTCCCTGGGTGCAGTACATGATATAACCACTAGGTGTCTCCCTGGGTGCAGTACATGATATAACCACTAGGTGTCTCCCTGGGTGCAGTACATGATATAACCACTAGGTGTCTCCCTGGGTGCAGTGCATGATATAACCACTAGGTGTCTCCCTGGGTGCAGTACATCATATAACCACTAGGTGTCTCCCTGGGTGCAGTACATCATATAACCAATAGGTGTCTCCCTGGGTGCAGTACATCATATAACCACTAGGTGTCTCCCTGGGTGCAGTACATGATATAACCACTAGATGTCTTCCTGGGTGTAGTACATCATATAACCACTAGGTGTCTCCCTGGAAGTAGTACATCATATAACCACTAGGTGTCTCCCTGGGTGTAGTACATGATATAACCACTAGGTGTCTCTCCTTGGGTGCAGTACATGATATAACCACTAGGTGTCTTCCTGAGTGTAACACATGATATAACCACTAGGTGTCTCCCTGGGTGTAGTACATGATATAACCACTAGGTGTCTCCCTGGGTGTAGTACATCATACAACCACTAGGTGTCTCCCTGGGTTTAGTACATCATATAACCACTGGGTGTCTCCCTGGGTGCAGTACATCATATAACCACTAGGTGTCCCCCTGGAAGTAGTACATCATATAACCACTAGGTGTCTCCCTTGGTGCAGTACATCATATAACCACTAGGTGTCTCCCTTGGTGCAGTACATCATATAACCACTAGGTGTCTCCCTGGGTGTAGTACATGATATAACCACTAGGTGTCTCCCTGGGTGCAGTACATGATATAACCGCTAGGTGTCTCCCTGGGTGCAGTACATGATATAACCACTAGGTGTCTCCCTGGGTGCAGTACATGATATAACCACTAGATGTCTTCCTGGGTGCAGTACATGATATAACCACTAGGTGTCTCCCTTGGTGCAGTACATCATATAACCACTAGGTGTCTCCCTGGGTGTAGTACATCATATAACCACTAGGTGTCTCCCTGGGTGTAGTACATCATATAACCACTAGGTGTCTCACTGGAAGTAGTACATCATATAACCACTAGGTGTCTCCCTGGGTGTAGTACATCATATAACCACTAGGTGTCTCCCTGGGTGCAGTACATCATATAACCACTAGGTGTCTCCCTGGGTGCAGTACATCATATAACCACTAGGTGTCTCCCTGGGTTCAGTACATGATATAACCACTAGGTGTCTCCCTGGGTGTAGTACATGATATAACCACTAGGTGTCTCCCTGGGTGCAGAGCATCATATAACCACTAGGTGTCTCCCTGAGTGCAGTACATCATATAACCACTAGGTGTCTCCCTGAGTGCAGTACATCATATAACCACTAGGTGTCTCCCTGAGTGCAGTACATCATATAACCACTAGGTGTCTCCCTGGGTGTAGTACATCATATAACCACTAGGTGTCTCCCTGGGTGCAGTACATCATATAACCACTAGGTGTCTCCCTGGGTGCAGTACATCATATAACCACTAGGTGTCTCCCTGGGTGTAGTACATCATATAACCACTAGGTGTCTCCCTGGGTGCAGTACATGATATAACCACTAGGTGTCTCCCTGGATGCAGTGCATCATATAACCACTGGGTGTCTCCCTGGGTGTAGTACATCATATAACCAGTAGGTGTCTCCCTGGGTGCAGTACATCATATAACCACTAGGTGTCTCCCTGGGTGTAGTACATCATATAACCACTGGGTGTCTCCCTGGGTGCATTGCATCATATAACCACTAGGTGTCTCCCTGGGTGCAGTGCATCATATAACCACTAGGTGTCTCCCTGGGTGTAGTACATGATATAACCACTAGGTGTCTCCCTGGGTGCAGTACATGATATAACCACTAGGTGTCTCCCTGGGTGCAGTACATCATATAACCGCTAGGTGTCTCCCTGGGTGCAGTACATGATATAACCGCTAGGTGTCTCCCTTGGTGCAGTACATGATATAACCACTAGATGTCTTCCTGGGTGCAGTACATGATATAACCACTAGGTGTCTCCCTGGGTGTAGTACATCATATAACCACTAGGTGTCTCCCTGGGTGTAGTACATCATATAACCACTAGGTGTCTCACTGGAAGTAGTACATCATATAACCACTAGGTGTCTCCCTGGGTGTAGTACATCATATAACCACTAGGTGTCTCCCTGGGTGTAGTACATGATATAACCACTAGGTGTCTCCCTGGGTGTAGTACATCATATAACCACTAGGTGTCTCCCTGGGTGCAGTACATGATATAACCACTAGGTGTCTCCCTGGGTGTAGTACATGATATAACCACTAGGTGTCTCCCTGGATGCAGTATATCATATAACCACTAGGTGTCTCCCTGGGTGTAGTACATCATATAACCACTAGGTGTCTCCCTGGGTGCAGTACATCATATAACCACTAGGTGTCTTCCTGGGTGTAGTACATCATATAACCACTAGGTGTCTCCCTGGGTGTAGTACATGATATAACCACTAGGTGTCTCCCTGGGTGCAGTACATCATATAACCACTGGGTGTCTCACTGGCTGCACTACATCATATAACCACTAGGTGTCTCCCTGGGTGTAGTACATCATATAACCACTGGGTGTCTCCCTGGGTGCAATGCATCATATAACCACTAGGTGTCTCCCTGGGTGCAGTGCATCATATAACCACTAGGTGTCTCCCTGGGTGTAGTACATCATATAACCACTAGGTGTCTCCCTGGGTGTAGTACATGATATAACCACTAGGTGTCTCCCTGGGTGCAGTACATGATATAACCACTAGGTGTCTCCCTGGTTACAGTACATGATATAACCACTAGGTGTCTCCCTGGGTGTAGTACATGATATAACCACTAGGTGTCTCCCTGGATGCAGTATATCATATAACCACTGGGTGTCTCCCTGGGTGTAGTACATCATATAACCACTAGGTGTCTCCCTGGGTGTAGTACATCATATAACCACTGGGTGTCTCCCTGGGTGCAGTGCATCATATAACCACTAGGTGTCTCCCTGGGTGCAGTGCATCATATAACCACTAGGTGTCTCCCTGGGTGCAGTGCATCATGTAACCACTAGGTGTCAATAACCAATAGATTTTCCAGATTGAGAACCTGAAATCTGACAGGCCTGCAGTTCACATTATATCCATAGGATGGCAGCAGAGAGATGATAAGAGATGACATAACGGAGCGCAGTACTGCGGATGACCGCACGGGGCCGCAGCACATGACAGCCTGCAGTCCCCCGCATGTCCGCGCGGTGTCGCCTGTATATAACGCTCCGTAGCCCCTGTCCGGCTCCTGACACCGGGTGTGGGCGGTCATGGGGCGGGTGCAGGGCGTCACTGCGGGGTGTTGTGCCGGGATCGGGCCGGCCTTCCTCCGGCCGGTACAGTTGCTGCTGGAGTTGTGGTCGGGGAGGTGATGGCGGCGGAGCGCAGGGCCTTCGCTCAGAAGATAAACAGGTGAGTGCGGGGGCAGGTGTGTGACATGCGGGGGGCCGGGCTGCACCTGCTGCGGGGACTACGACTCCCAGCAGACTGTCATAGCTGCAGAGTGGCGGTGCATGCTGGGAGTTGTAGTTCCCTGGTGCTGGAGTGCCACCTGTTGCTTCCCATGATCCTCCTGTGTATATCTTTCCCCTCCAGTGCCCCCTATAGTAACACATCACTCATATACTGCCACCTTGTGGCCAAATAAATCCAAAGTTCTGCAGGTTTTTCATCCTTTCCCCGTTTATGCGTGTTCTTTATCTTGGTCCCCTGCAGATATCTGTTATTCCACATATTTTCACTCTCTGCTGGCTGTCAGTGAAACTGACCCTAAAAAAATGACAAAAGCCTTAATACTTGTCACAGCTGAGGGTTGGTTACAGTGTAAACGGCCTGTGCACTCATACATTGCATCAAACAAGAGCAGAAGAGGTCAATCTAAGGCTACATGAAACTGTAACAAAGCTGCAGCTGTGAATGGGGTTTTCAGTCTCTAGGTGGAAATGAGATGTTTCCCCTCCACTGACAGCAAGCAGAGATCTTCTAATGAAGCACAGATTAGAAAGTTGTAGCACTTCTGCCATCTCCTGACCCCTCCCCTCTATATTTTTGGATTCTGCCCCTTGTTCTTCTGCTATTTTTGGAAAGTTCCTCTGCACTTTTCCTGAGGTCATCCCCGAGCTGCGTGTAACGTGGTCTGTAATACAGTAACATCCCTGTAATCCGGCATCGGAGGGGGCGGAGAATCAGATAATCTGGATTAGAAGTGTCAGGGCGGGTATTGTGCCCGGGTATCAGACTTTCGGACTCCGCGTGGTGGTAACATTTTTAGTTGTCGCTCATTAATATCCATGAGGTCGTTACCACATGAGAAATATTATCACTCGGGGTCTTTGTGTTATAAGAGTCTTCACCCTCCACCCGCCCGGAGGATAACATTTCATTCATTCATCCAGACTCCGGCACAGTGATCCGAGATCCTTCCACCGCACCATCTGCTCAGACAGCTGACGGAAACAATGGCTGCAGGCGGCTCATCTGTCTGTGTGCAAACTGTGTGTGAGTGCCGGGGTAATAAGCTAATGAGTCCAAGAAGATCTCACTGAGGAGCCAAGATGGAGGGGCATCAGTACTGTAATAAGATGTTACAGGGGTAATAGGACGATCAGGAGCTGGGTTACTGTAATAAGATGTTACAGGGGTAATAAGGGGATCAGGAGCCGGGTTACTGTAATAAGATGTTACAGGGGTAATAAGAGGATCAGGAGCCGGGTTACTGTAATAAGAGGATCAGGAGCCGGGTTACTGTAATAAGATGTTACAGGGTAATAAGAGGATCAGGAGCCGGGTTACTGTAATAAGATGTTACAGGGGTAATAAGAGGATCTGGAGCCGGGTTACTGTAATAGGATGTTACAGGGGTAATAAGAGGATCAGGAGCCGGGTTACTGTAATAAGATGTTACAGGGGTAATAAGAGGATCAGGAGCCGGTTTACTGTAATAAGATGTTACAGGGGTAATAAGAGGATCAGGAGCCGGGTTACTGTAATAAGATGTTACAGGGGTAATAAGAGGATCTGGAGCCGGGTTACTGTAATAAGATGTTATAGGGGTAATAAGAGGATCAGGAGCCGGGTTACTGTAATAAGATGTTACAGGGGTAATAAGGGATCAGGAGCCGGGTTACTGTAATAAGATGTTACAGGGTAATAAGAGGATCAGGAGCCGGGTTACTGTAATAAGATGTTACAGGGGTAATAGGAGGATCAGGAGCTGGGTTACTGTAATAAGATGTTACAGGGGTAATAAGAGGATCAGGAGCCGGGTTACTGTAATAAGAGGATCAGGAGCCGGGTTACTGTAATAAGATGTTACAGGGGTAATAAGAGGATCAGGAGCCGGGTTACTGTAATAAGATGTTACAGGGGTAATAAGAGGATCAGGAGCCGGTTTACTGTAATAAGATGTTACAGGGGTAATAAGAGGATCAGGAGCCGGGTTACTGTAATAAGATGTTACAGGGGTAATAAGAGGATCTGGAGCCGGGTTACTGTAATAAGATGTTACAGGGGTAATAAGAGGATCAGGAGCCGGGTTACTGTAATAAGATGTTACAGGGGTAATAAGAGGATCTGGAGCCGGGTTACTGTAATAAGATGTTATAGGGGTAATAAGAGGATCAGGAGCCGGGTTACTGTAATAAGATGTTACAGGGGTAATAAGAGGATCAGGAGCCGGGTTACTGTAATAAGATGTTACAGGGGTAATAGGAGGATCAGGAGCCGGGTTACTGTAATAAGATGGTGATTCAGAGCTGTGATTGTAATATACAGTCCTGATTCTTCAGACACCCTCACCCCCGCCCCCATTATATCTATTTTTTTCGCCCTCATTTCCCTCGTCCTCCCCTCTCCCGCGTCCTGTTATTGTGTTGGGAGAGCAGCACTTCCTCTGGTATCGGACTGTGTGAGACGGACTGTCCTCTCGTGGGAGCTGCTCATGTGAGACATGACATGGCCTCAAGTAGAGTGTGAGCTTGGTTTATCTTTATCACTTGTTTAGAGTGTAAGCTCTTGGGGTCTGGATTCTGTTGACTCTCTGATAGAGTGCTAGCTCTGTGGCCAGCGCTGATTTTGGCCCAGTCTGAGGGAAGATCACTCTCCGCATCTTGAGTGTTTATCTGTCCTCGGTCTCTTTGCTTTGGGTTTAGCGTTGATGTAACTTGGTGAATAATTCAGAATGTGACCTGGAAATATTCGGTTCCCTCCCTGTGACTCGTGTAAAATGTCGAGCAACCGGTTTAATGTGTCAGTGTCTCTGTAGTGTGAACAGAGCCGTCTGCTCACATCAGTATCAGAGGACTAGACAATGGTCAGATGACCCCGCCCCCTGAGCGTTATAAGGTTATTAGTGATATTTTTGTATACCAGGGTTGCAATATATATGTATACATGTCTCAGCCCCATATAAGGAGACTCTTACTATAAATAATATATTAATAATAAGCGCCTTATACAGATTTTGCCGAGCGGTCTGGCAGTTTTTAGGTAGGACCCCAACTTAATTATACAAGGTCTCCTAACCCTCATATGGAGGTCCCAAAGAGGCCGAGATGTGAAGGAACAAGCCAAACATAAGTGATGCCTGCCCCGTTATTGTCCTTGGTTATTAGAATAGAGTTTACATGTGATTTCATAACATTTTACTCTGTCCGTTTTGTGTATACAGCTCTTATGCTATCCCTCCCAAGCCTGTAGTCGTGTTAACCTACATACAGTAGAGGAGATGCCCCTTTATGGGGTCAACAAACTTCTTTGAAAATGACAACCAAAGTCTTATCAGAAATTGTGATTTTATTACCTCATGGAGAAGGCAGACATTTTGTTGTCTATTTTGCTATTGACTTGGGACCTTATTGATCTTGATGACTGGCATTGGCTCTCGCTGTGAGGATCTGCAGTATAACTTTCCTGTCAGTCTCGGTAGCAGCATGAAAGGGCGAGATCTCGGTTTATTATGTATGATGTCATTGTTGCTCTATGTGAACCCTCTTGGAGATTAGATCCTGTGTATTACAGGAATGATAATTGGATGTCATTACACCGCCAGACATACATCCTCCTCGCACTTACCGTCTTACATGTCGCTCTCCGTTGTAATTAAATATTGTTTTCCCTCAGTACTATTATTATTTTCTCCTTCGGTGCTAAAACATGTGTTTTTGTATTCACTAAAACATTTACTGTTGTGACCCTTCCCTGCAGGAAGCCATTTTGTAGGTAGTTTTAGTCAGCAGACGATGGTGGTCATTCTCTTCTGTCATGAATGTAATAAAATGGCCGCCTTTGATCGCTTTAGGGATTATTTGGGGTTTGGACGGTCTCTTAAAATTATTTACCCATGTTTAAAACACAATTTAAACTTTGGGGCATGAATTTTAAGACCTTAATGGTAAAAGTGGCCCCTGTTGACAGGAATTACGACCAAAATCCAGGGTGGGAACCAGCGGCGCCCATTGAAGCTTATAGACTTGTGTTTCTTGAGGTATCCCGCTGCAGATGTGTAGCTTGGGGGTTAGGGGGTTGATGTTATGGCATCAGATATTCTCCGCCATGAGTACTGATATTCGCCTCCCCATTATGTTATCTGCTTGGATACTTGGCAGGATAAGTAATAATATTCCCCGCTGTCCGGGAATGTCTGGATAATCCAGAGTTAATCTTGACATTATCCATAGGATCTTGGCTGATCGGGGACGGGTGAGATGAGTAATAGGATTGAGTATTTTGTTTGTAAAGCTGTTTGTGAGCGCACAGAGCGGTATTGTGCTGAGCCGGCTGATGGCAGCTGGTGGTGCTCAGTACTGCCCTACTCCGACTCCCTTCTCCGGACAGATCACATCCGTCCAGGCTTCAAAGTGGTCTTCTTCTCTTTTGATGTTTACCGTGATATCTGTGTGATGGCCCCTGCCCCCCCCCCCACACACACACTCCCTATTATGCCGCTTATCACTGTTGTGTTGATATCATCATAGATGAACGGACACTGACATAGCTGTGACATCACTACCGTAGTTGACTCTGCGTTGACATTGTTGTGACCTCACTAATGTGATGACGTTACTCTGGATGACTTGACTGAGACATCACTTTGTTGGATGATCTGAGGTAGTTTTGACATTACTACTGTGGTGCCCTCATCTTGGATGACATGACCCTGCCGTAGCTGTGACATCACTACTGTGGTACCCTCATCTTAGATGACATGACCCTGACGTAGCTGTGACATCATTCCTGTGGTGCCCTCATCTTAGATGACATGACCCTGCCGTAGCTGTGACATCATTACTGTGGTGCCCTCATCTTAGATGACATGACCCTGCCGTAGCTGTGACATCACTACTGTGGTGCCCTCATCTTAGATGACAGGATCCTGCCGTAGCTGTGACATCACTACTGTGGTGCCCTCATCTTAGATGACAGGATCCTGCCGTAGCTGTGACATCACTACTGTGGTGCCCTCATCTTAGATGACAGGATCCTGACGTAGCTGTGACATCACTACTGTGGTGCCCTCATCTTAGATGACAGGATCCTGACGTAGCTATGACATCACTACTGTGGTGCCATCCTCACAGATGACATGCTATGACATCATTATGGATGACCTGACCCTGAGGCGGCTGTGACATCACTTCTGTGGTGGCTTCATCATAGGTTGTTGTGCCGATCAAGACAAAATAACATTAACTTCTACAAAAAGTCTGACATAATGGCGCCATTTTCACATATCTTTGGGTTCCCTATATCCCCCTATATCTCACACTGAAAGTTTTTTTTTTTTGATTGACTCTAACACATGTGAATGGAGCCGTGTACTTTGCACCTAGATGATAGTAATCTTCACACACCACATGTAATATAAAACTGCTGCAGCCACCTGTCGCGGTGTGTGACGGTCAACGTCATGTACAAGGGGTTAATAATGGCATAATTTGTGTCTTGTGACTGTAATAAAATGGGGCGCCCTGGTGGGATATGTCAAAAACAGCAGCACTTTTTGACCCCCGATCTGAAAATCAATGTCCTTTTTAGAGGTTCCTTAAAAGGTTTTGGAGACCCAAACCCAACAGCGTCCATCTTGTGGTCACCTGGTTCCAGAGTTTCGGGAGGGTAAAGGTCACAGGATTCTGGCGACCTTTTTGTTTCCCTATCTGCTTTCCTTCTCTCTAACTTCCTTTTGGAAGAATGAAACTTGTTCTCGGGTTGCCAAGGGCGGTATTTCTCCCCAAATATTTTCATTAAGGAGTTCTCTTGTAATGGATTGTTTGACATAAGGGGTTTGTACATCGTGTAGCCTACAGCTAACTTTCTGTGAAGCGTGAGAATGGGTGTGAAATGAAATTCACAATGAATAATTTGGAAGTTGTAGGATTAGGAAATGATTTTGGGGGGAGGGAGGAATAGTCTGCTCCGCCCACTACCGGGTGATCCAGGCCCGAGTAATCGGACATAGTTTGCCCCTCCCACAATAGGTTGATACAAAAGATCCAGACGGCATGGAGGATGTATTATTACTACACACTCGCTGCTCGGGGTGTGTATACTACAGCAGTTTTGGGATACACCTGTTCTCCTCTAGGTAAGGAAAGCAGAACAGGTGAATACAGGGAGCGGCTCCAATCATTGTTAACTCCTTCACTGCCAAAACATACCACTGCAGGCTTCCTGTATTTTAGGGGGTGGCTTGTCTTGTCTTGTTTACCTATTGACTTCTCCAAGGGTGAGTGAAGGAAATAAGGCGTAAATGGGCATTGTTACGTGAAAAATCATATAAAATGTTAAAAAATAGTTTAATTGGTTGTTGCTCTATTATAAAAATTGGTCCGATCCTGGAATAATTAATGTAAGACATATAACATTTGGGCTCCTCCTTTCTTTAAGTATAGTCTCTGGGATTTAAGAAAATATATTAGTTTTTTTAAATAATTGAAGTTTTTCTGTAGAGTTGACATTACCTTTAAGTCATTAACTGTGCTATAAAACTACTGACAAAATCAGGGGTGTACTTTGCCCCCTTCGTTGTACCTTTTGCCTGCAAATACATAAGGGGTGTAATAAAAATATATATTCTACACATAAGCAAAGAAAATCCCAATATTTCTAGTTGCTCTCTTCAGGATGCTTCTGTATTGTCTCAGAAATTGGCATTTACAGGCACACGTTTGAGGAGAGTCCCTGCACCGTGGTATCCGGGGGCCCCTGTGTTCATTAAACAGGCTTTGTCATTGTACAGGCTCCCGGCTGCTATATGGCCTCTACGGCAAAGGAGCGCATGGAATATATTGTGTTTACACATACAGAAGAATAAAAGGAATCCACAAGGAGCTTTTCACACCCAAACCAAACCTAGACCGTCATTAAAGATGCATGTTGGCATAAAATGGAAACGTAGACTCCCATAAAAGGGTCTTGGGGTGAATTGATCTGTAAGTCTGAAAAAGATCAAGTCTTCACGTCCCCCCCCCCCCCCTCAAAATTAAAAAAACTGTCCCATCCATCTATATTGCCCTCCACTTATCTCTCTTCCCATCCACTTATCTGGACAAACCATATCGGTTTCTCGCCCGATTTCTCTCTGTTGCCCCCTTTCATTGTTCTCTATGCCCCCCTCTTACTTTCTTACCCTTCCTCTTTCTATGTTGTCCCCTATTTGTAAACAAAAACGAGCAGCTTCTAGGACTTGGAGGGATGTTGACCACGTACCACCGCCCACCCCCACCAGCTACACCCCTGAGGTCAGACGCACTTCAGTTTTTGCTAATATAATAGAAATCAGAAATGTTCTTTATTTGGCGCATTAATAAAGTTACTTTAATTGCCCATCCCTGTACTAGATCTATCAAAATGTGTATGAAATGAAACCTTGTGTTGACCTTTATCCCAACTAGTGACATTTATTAACTCTAATCATATAAAATCTCTTTATGAGACCTCCACCCATATAAAATCTTATAAAACAATGTATGTGAAACCCAAATGTAACAGTGTTGATTGATATATAAGTGTCTGGTCAAATCCATAGGATTACCATAAATGCCTGATGTA
>NW_027285664.1:0-32180 GCF_040894005.1 Engystomops pustulosus | reverse complement strand
ATAGTAGTGTATGTATAGCAGTGCATGTATAGTAGTGCATGTATAGTAGTGTATGTATAGTAGTGTATGTATAGTAGTGTATGTATAGTAGTGTATGTATAGTAATGTATGTATAGTAGTGTATGTATAGTAGTGTATGTATAGTAGTGTATGTATAGTAGTGCATGTATAGTAGTATATGTATAGTAGTGCATGTATAGTAGTATATGTATAGTAGTGCATGTATAGTGGTGCATGTATAGTAGTATATGTATAGTAGTGCATGTATAGTGGTGCATATATAGTAGTGTATGTATAGTGGTGCATATATAGTAGTGCATGTATAGTGGTGCATATATAGTAGTGTATGTATAGTAGTGTATGTATAGTAATGTATGTATAGTAGTGTATGTATAGTAGTGTATGTATAGTAGTGCATGTATAGTAGTGCATGTATAGTAGTGTATGTATAGTAGTGCATGTATAGTAGTGCATGTATAGTAGTGTATGTATAGTAGTGTATGTATAGTAGTGTATGTATAGTAGTGTATGTATAGTAGTATATGTATAGTAATGTATGTATAGTAGTGTATGTATAGTAGTGTATGTATAGTAGTGTATGTATAGTAGTGCATGTATAGTAGTGTATGTATAGTAGTATATGTATAGTAATGTATGTATAGTAGTGTATGTATAGTAGTGTATGTATAGTAGTGTATGTATAGTAGTGTATGTATAGTAGTATATGTATAGTAGTGTATGTATAGTAGTGTATGTATAGTAGTGCATGTATAGTAATGTATGTATAGTAGTGTATGTATAGTAGTGTATGTATAGTAGTGTATGTATAGTAGTGCATGTATAGTAGTGTATGTATAGTAGTATATGTATAGTAGTGTATGTATAGTAGTGTATGTATAGTAGTATATGTATAGTAGTGTATGTATAGTAGTGTATGTATAGTAATGTATGTATAGTAGTGTATGTATAGTAGTGTATGTATAGTAGTGTATGTATAGTAGTGCATGTATAGTAGTATATGTATAGTAGTGTATGTATAGTAGTGCATGTATAGTAGTGCATGTATAGTAGTGTATGTATAGCAGTGCATGTATAGTAGTGCATGTATAGTAGTGCATGTATAGTAGTGTATGTATAGTAGTGCATGTATAGTAGTGCATGTATAGTAGTGTATGTATAGTAGTGTATGTATAGTAGTGTATGTATAGTGGTGTATGTATAGTAGTGTATGTATAGTAGTGTATGTATAGTAGTGTATGTATAGTAGTGTATGTATAGTAGTGCATGTATAGTAGTGTATGTATAGTAGTATATGTATAGTAGTGTATGTATAGTAGTGTATGTATAGTAGTGTATGTATAGTAGTGTATGTATAGTAATGTATGTATAGTAGTGTATGTATAGTAGTGTATGTATAGTAGTGTATGTATAGTAGTGCATGTATAGTAGTGTATGTATAGTAGTATATGTATAGTAATGTATGTATAGTAGTGTATGTATAGTAGTGTATGTATAGTAGTGTATGTATAGTAGTGTATGTATAGTAGTATATGTATAGTAGTGTATGTATAGTAGTGTATGTATAGTAGTGTATGTATAGTAATGTATGTATAGTAGTGTATGTATAGTAGTGTATGTATAGTAGTGTATGTATAGTAGTGCATGTATAGTAGTGTATGTATAGTAGTATATGTATAGTAGTGTATGTATAGTAGTGTATGTATAGTAGTATATGTATAGTAGTGTATGTATAGTAGTGTATGTATAGTAATGTATGTATAGTAGTGTATGTATAGTAGTGTATGTATAGTAGTGTATGTATAGTAGTGTATGTATAGTAGTGCATGTATAGTAGTGTATGTATAGTAGTATATGTATAGTAGTGTATGTATAGTAGTGTATGTATAGTAGTATATGTATAGTAATGTATGTATAGTAGTGCATGTATAGTAGTGTATGTATAGTAGTGCATGTATAGTAATGTATGTATAGTAGTGCATGTATAGTGGTGCATATATAGTAGTGCATGTACAGTGGTGCATATATAGTAGTGTATGTATAGTAGTGTATGTATAGTAGTGTATGTATAGTAGTGCATGTATAGTAGTGCATGTATAGTAATGTATGTATAGTAGTGTATGTATAGTAGTGTATGTATAGTAATGTATGTATAGTAGTGCATGTATAGTAGTGTATGTATAGTAGTATATGTATAGTAATGTATGTATAGTAGTGTATGTATAGTAGTGTATGTATAGTAGTATATGTATAGTAATGTATGTATAGTAGTGTATGTATAGTAGTGTATGTATAGTAGTGTATGTATAGTAGTATATGTATAGTAGTGTATGTATAGTAGTGTATGTATAGTAGTATATGTATAGTAATGTATGTATAGTAGTGTATGTATAGTAGTGTATGTATAGTAGTGTATGTATAGTAGTATATGTATAGTAGTGTATGTATAGTAGTGTATGTATAGTAGTGTATGTATAGTAGTATATGTATAGTAGTGTATGTATAGTAGTATATGTATAGTAATGTATGTATAGTAGTGTATGTATAGTAGTGTATGTATAGTAGTGTATGTATAGTAGTGTATGTATAGTAGTATATGTATAGTAGTGTATGTATAGTAGTGTATGTATAGTAGTATATGTATAGTAATGTATGTATAGTAGTGTATGTATAGTAGTGCATGTATAGTAGTGTATGTATAGTAGTGTATGTATAGTAGTGTATGTATAGTAGTATATGTATAGTAGTGTATGTATAGTAGTGTATGTATAGTAGTATATGTATAGTAGTGCATGTATAGTAGTGCATGTATAGTAGTGTATGTATAGTAGTGTATGTATAGTAGTGTATGTATAGTAGTGTATGTATAGTAGTGTATGTATAGTAGTGCATGTATAGTAGTGCATGTATAGTAGTGCATGTATAGTAGTGTATGTATAGTAGTGCATGTATAGTGGTGCATGTATAGTAGTGTATGTATAGTAATGTATGTATAGTAGTGTATGTATAGTAGTGTATGTATAGTAGTGCATGTATAGTAGTGCATGTATAGTAGTGTATGTATAGTAGTGTATGTATAGTAGTGTATGTATAGTAGTGTATGTATAGTAGTGTATGTATAGTAGTGTATTTATAGTAGTGTATGTATAGTAGTATATGTATAGTAGTGTATGTATAGTAGTGTATGTATAGTAGTGTATGTATAGTAGTGCATGTATAGTAGTGCATGTATAGTAGTGTATGTATAGTAATGTATGTATAGTAGTGTATGTATAGTAGTGTATGTATAGTAGTGTATGTATAGTAGTGTATGTATAGTAGTGCATGTATAGTAGTGTATGTATAGTAGTGCATGTATAGTAGTGTATGTATAGTAGTGTATGTATAGTAGTGTATGTATAGTAGTGCATGTATTGTAGTGTATGTATAGTAATGTATGTATAGTAGTGTATGTATAGTAGTGTATGTATAGTAGTGTATGTATAGTAGTGTATGTATAGTAGTGCATGTATAGTAGTGCATGTATAGTAGTGTATGTATAGTAGTGTATGTATAGTAGTGTATGTATAGTAGTGTATGTATAGTAGTATATGTATAGTAGTGTATGTATAGTAGTGCATGTATAGTAGTGTATGTATAGTAGTGTATGTATAGTAGTGTATGTATAGTAGTGCATGTATAGTAGTGTATGTATAGTAGTGTATGTATAGTAGTGTATGTATAGTAGTGTATGTATAGTAGTGTATGTATAGTAGTGTATGTATAGTGGTGCATGTATAGTGGTGCATGTATAGTGGTGCATGTATAGTGGTGCATGTATAGTGGTGCATGTATAGTGGTGCATGTATAGTGGTGCATGTATAGTGGTGCATGTATAGTGGTGCATGTATAGTGGTGCATGTATAGTAGTGCATGTATAGTAGTGCATGTATAGTAGTGCATGTATAGTAGTGTATGTATAGTAGTGCATGTATAGTAGTGTATGTATAGTAGTGCATGTATAGTAGTGTATGTATAGTAGTGCATGTATAGTAGTGTATGTATAGTAGTGTAGGGTGGCAGCCGCTGTCTGTGGTGCTGATTGCTCAGTATCGCTTCCTCTCTTCTGCTGTCACCTGTCTCCATCACATTATGATCATTTGTTACACATTGGGGCAGATGTATCATCAAATACAGGAGGAGAAGAAACAGAGACAGGAGGAGAAGAAGAAGCGACAGGAGGAGAAGAAGCAGCAGAGACAGGAGGAGAAGAAGCAGAGACAGGAGGAGGAGAAGAAGCAGAGACAGGAGGAGGAGAAGCAGCAGAGACAGGAGAAGAAGTAGCAGAGAGAAGGAGAAGAAGAAGCAGAGAGAAGGAGAAGAAGCAGAGAGAAGGAGAAGAAGCAGAGACAGGAGGAGAAGAAGCAGAGACAGGAGGAGAAGAAGAAGAGACAGGAGAAGAAGAAGCAGAGACAGGAGAAGAAGAAGCAGAGAGAAGGAGAAGAAGCAGAGAGAAGGAGAAGAAGCAGAGACAGGAGGAGAAGAAGCAGAGACAGGAGGAGAAGAAGAAGAGACAGGAGAAGAAGAAGCAGAGACAGGAGAAGAAGAAGCAGAGAGAAGGAGAAGAAGCAGAGAGAAGGAGAAGAAGCAGAGAAAGGAGGAGAAGAAGCAGAGACAGGAGGAGAAGAAGAAGAGACAGGAGAAGAAGAAGCAGAGACAGGAGAAGAAGAAGCAGAGGCAGGAGAAGAAGAAGCAGAGACATGAGAAGAAGAAGCAGAGACATGAGAAGAAGAAGCAGAGGCAGGAGGAGAAGATGCAGAGACAGGAGGAGAAGAAGCAGAAGAAACAGAGACTGGAGGAGAAGTAGCAGAGACTGGAGGAGAAGAAGCAGAGACTGGAGGAGAAGAAGCAGAGACTGGAGGAGAAGAAGCAGAGAGGAGGAGAAGAAGCAGAGACTGGAGGAGAAGAAGCAGAGACATAAAAAGAAGCAGCAGAAGCAGGAGGAGAAGAAGCAGAGACAGGAGGAGAAGAAGCAGAGACAGGAGGAGAAGAAGCAGAGATAAGAGGAAGCAGAGATAGGAGGAGAAGAAGAGTCAGAGACAGGAGGAGTAGAAGAAGTAGAGACAGGAGGAGAAGAAGAAGCAGCAGAGATAGGAGGAGAAGAAGAAGCAGAGACAGGAGGAGAAGAAGAAGCAGAGACAGGAGGAGAAGAAGAAGCAGAGACAGGAGGAGAAGAAGAAGCAGCAGAGATAGGAGGAGAAGAAGAAGCAGCAGAGATAGGAGGAGAAGAAGCAGCAGAGACAGGAGGAGAAGAAGAAGCAGCAGAGACAGGAGGAGAAGAATAAGCAGAGACAGGAGGAGAAGAAGAAGCAGAGACAGGAGGAGAAGAAGAAGCAGCAGACACAGGAGGAGAAGAAGAAGCAGAGACAGGAGGAGAAGAAGAAGCAGAGACAGGAGGAGAAGAAGAAGCAGCAGAGACAGGAGGAGAAGAAGAAGCAGAGACAGGAGGAGAAGAAGAAGCAGCAGAGATAGGAGGAGAAGAAGAAGCAGAGACAGGAGGAGAAGAAGAAGCAGCAGAGATAGGAGGAGAAGAAGAAGCAGAGACAGGAGGAGAAGAAGAAGCAGCAGAGATAGGAGGAGAAGAAGAAGCAGAGACAGGAGGAGAAGCAGCAGAGACAGGAGGAGAAGAAGAAGCAGCAGAGATAGGAGGAGAAGAAGAAGCAGAGACAGGAGGAGAAGCAGCAGAGACAGGAGGAGAAGAAGAAGCAGCAGAGATAGGAGGAGAAGAAGAAGCAGAGACAGGAGGAGAAGCAGCAGAGACAGGAGGAGAAGAAGAAGCAGCAGAGATAGGAGGAGAAGAAGAAGCAGAGCTTTGGCAGTTGTGGCAGAGAAGGAGGAGGATGAAGGCAAAGGAAGAAATGAGAGAAGATAAAACAGGAAGTGAGTGTGAGGTGAGGCAGGAGTAGGAGTGAGTGCAGGTCCTTGGAGTCAGTGTCCCCGGGGTCCGGTGCGGGTCCTTTGGCTGCTCTATTATAGAGACGTCAGCGCCGGAGCCTTTCTCTGCACTTGTCATGATTTCTTTTCCCACAAATTGAATTTTTACTTTTTCCACTTTGAAGCTTTTGAAAAATGACTTGTGGGGCTCAGAGAGCGGAGATTTCCTGAGTAATGGCCGAGGCCCCTGAGGTCAGGAGCCGCCGCTGACAGGTAGAGAGACCTGAGCGCTGACACCAGCAGCTTCCACAGGGAATCTTTCATCTGTGAAATTCTAAGAATTAAAATGTGTCCACAGCATCAGAAGGAGTTTACAGAACACGAGGGCAAATGTCATGTATGTGCTCTGTGTGCTCTGTATGTGCTCTGTGTGTCATGTATGTGCTCTGTGTGCTCTGTATGTGCTCTGTGTGCTCTGTGTGTCATGTATGTGCTCTGTGTGCTCTGTATGTGCTCTGTGTGTCATGTATGTGCTCTGTGTGCTCTGTATGTGCTCTGTGTGTCATGTATGTGCTCTGTGTGCTCTGTGTGTCATGTATGTGCTCTGTGTGCTCTGTGTGCTCTGTATGTGCTCTGTGTGTCATGTATGTGCTCTGTGTGCTCTGTATGTGCTCTGTGTGCTCTGTATGTGCTCTGTGTGTCATGTATGTGCTCTATGTGCTCTGTGTGTCATGTATGTGCTCTGTGTGCTCTGTATGTGCTCTGTGTGCTCTGTATGTGCTCTGTGTGTCATGTATGTGCTCTATGTGCTCTGTATGTGCTCTGTGTGCTCTGTGTTTCATGTATGTGCTCTATGTGCTCTGTATGTGCTCTGTGTGTCATGTATGTGCTCTGTATGTGCTCTGTGTGCTCTGTATGTGCTCTGTATGTCATGTATGTGCTCTATGTGCTCTGTATTTGTCTGTGTGCTCTGTATGTGCTCTGTGTGCTCTGTATGTGCTCTGTGTGTCATGTATGTTCTCAGTGTGTCATGTATGTGCTCAGTGGGGCTCATTTACTAAGGGTCTGTCAGACGCATTTTCATCGGGTTCCCCGACGATTTCTATTTTGCGCCGAATTGCCCCGGAATTATGACGCAAGCCAATGGGCTTTGTGCCACACCGGCAAAGACTTGCAGGCGACAGAAATCGGGGGCGTGTCCCGACCGATGCGGACAAGGATTTAACAATTAGAATTGTGTCACAAGATCACGCACTTACATGCACCAGGAAGAAGAAGGTGAACTCCGGGGACCTGAGCGGGGAAGTGACACATGAAGGAGATCAGGTGCAGGATCTTAGTGACTCCCCGCACAGTGCATTATACACGGACAATGCACTTACATGCACCAGGAAGAAGAAGGTGAACTCCGGGGACCTGAGCGGGGAAGCGACACATGCAGGATATCGGGTGCAGGATCTTAGTGACTCCCCGCACAGCACATTATACACGGACAATGCACTTACATGCACCAGGAAGAAGAAGGTGAACTCCGGGGACCTGAGCGGGGAAGCGACACATGCAGGATATCGGGAGCAGGATCTTAGTGACTCCCCGCACAGCACATTATACACGGACAATGCACTTACATGCACCAGGAAGAAGAAGGTGAACTCCAGGGACCTGAGCGGGGAAGAGACACATGCAGGATATCGGGTGCAGGATCTTAGTGACTCCCCGCACAGCGCATTATACACAGACAATGCACTTACATGCACCAGGAAGAAGAAGGTGAACTCCAGGGACCTGAGCGGGGAAGCGACACATGCAGGATATCGGGCGCAGGATCTTAGTAACCCCCCGCACAGCGCATTATACACGGACAATGCACTTACATGCACCAGGAAGAAGAAGGTGAACTCCAGGGACCTGAGCGGGGAAGCGACACATGCAGGATATCGGGCGCAGGATCTTAGTGACTCCCCGCACAGCCCATTATACACGGACAATGCACTTACATGCACCAGGAAGAAGAAGGTGAACTCCGGGGACCTGAGCGGGGAAGCGACACATGCAGGATATCGGGGGCAGGATCTTAGTAACCCCCCGCACAGCGCATTATACACGGACAATGCACTTACATGCACCAGGAAGAAGAAGGTGAACTCCGGGGACCTGAGCGGGGAAGCGACACATGCAAGATATCGGGTGCAGGATCTTAGTGACTCCCCGCACAGCGCATTATACACGGGCAATGCACTTACATGCACCAGGAAGAAGAAGGTGAACCCTGGGAACCTGAGCGGGGAAGCGACACATGCACGATATCGGGCACAGGAGCTCAGTGACTCCCCGCACAGCACATTATACATGGACAATGCACTTACATGCACCAGGAAGAAGAAGGTGAACTCCAGGGACCTGAGCGGGGAAGCGGCACATGCAGGATATCAGGCGCAGGATCTTAGTGACTCCCCGCACAGCGCATTATACATGGACAATGCACTTACATGCACCAGGAAGAAGAAGGTGAACTCCTGGGACCTGAGCAGGGAAGTGACACATGCAGGATATCGGGGGCAGGATCTTAGTGACTCCCCGCACAGCGCATTATACACGGACAATGCACTTACATGCACCAGGAAGAAGAAGGTGAACTCCGGGAACCTGAGCGGGTAAGCGACACATGCAGGATATCGGGCGCAGGATCTTAGGGACTCCCCGCACAGCGCATTATACACGGACAATGCACTTACATGCACCAGGAAGAAGAAGGTGAACTCCAGGGACCTGAGCGGGGAAGTGACACATGCAGGACATCGGGCGCAGGATCTTAGTGACTCCCTGCACAGCGCATTATACACGGACAATGCACTTACATGCACCAGGAAGAAGAAGGTGAACTCCAGGGACCTGAGCGGGGAAGCGACACATGCACGATATCGGGCGCACGATCTTAGTGACTCCCCACACGGCGCATTATACACGGACAATGCACTTACATGCACCAGGAAGTAGGTGAACTCCAGGGACCTGAGCGGGGAAGTGACACATGCAGGATATCGGGCGCAGGATCTTAGTGACTCCCTGCACAGCGCATTATACACGGACAATGCACTTACATGCACCAGGAAGAAGAAGGTGAACTCCGGGGACCTGAGCGGGGAAGTGACACATACAGGATATCGGGCGCAGGATCTTAGTGACTCCCCGCACAGCGCATTATACACGGACAATGCACTTACATGCACCAGGAAGAAGAAGGTGAACTCCAGGGACCTGAGCGGGGAAGCGACACATGCAGGATATCGGGCGCAGGATCTTAGTGACTCCCCGCACTGCGCATTATACACGGACAATGCACTTACATGCACCAGGAAGAAGAAGGTGAACTCCAGGGACCTGAGCGGGGAAGCGACACATGCAGGATATCGGGCGCAGGATCTTAGTGACTCCTCGCACAGCGCATTATACACGGACAATGCACTTACATGCACCAGGAAGAAGAAGGTGAACTCCGGGGACCTGAGCGGGGAAGCGACACATGCAGGATATCGGGCGCAGGATCTTAGTGAATCATGGCATACCTGAATCTTCGTCGGACAACGCACTGCGGGATTGCCACAGGACCGGGTAAGTGCCCCAATGCTTTGGTTGACATCCTAGGGTCCTGTTTGGAGTCTATGGGGGTTTTGTATCATTGAATTATTAGCGTAAAAAAAGTGCCAAAAGAATCTCAAGGATCTTTTCCTGCCGCTAATACATAGAACCGCAGCGCGCGCAGCTCCGTGTAAAGCTGATGTATGATGCGTCGTTATTTTAAAATAATGGCATGAAGCACAAAAGACTGAGGGCAGGACAACACCCCATGTTACCCCCTGTGAGGGCACTTTAATAATCACCTGTAACACGGATATCAGTAACTTCCACAATACGACAGACGCTTCTTACTGGGTGGAAATGAGGTCACAGCTTTATATATATATATATACATTTTATATATTGATCCATAATATCCAACAATCAGACACGTGGGATAGAATGACACATTACTGAGCTCGGGAAGCTGAAGCTCTGGACTCCCAGAAGGAGGCACTACACAAGAGGAGGCTTCAAATCTCCAAAATAGGAGGCAATGGACAGGAGGAATTACACCAGAAAAAGAGGCACTGCACTACAGGAGGAGGCACTGCACTACAGGAGGAGGCACTGCACTACAGGAGGAGGCACTGCACTACAGGAGGAAGCACTGCACTACAGGAGGAGGCACTGCACTACAGGAGGAGGCACTGCACTACAGGAGGAAGCACTGCGCTACAGGAGGAGGCACTGCACTACAGGAGGAGGCACTGCACTACAGGAGGAGGCACTGCACTATAGGAGGAGGCACTGCACTACAGGAGGAAGCACTGCACTACAGGAGGAGGCACTGCACTACAGGAGGAGGCACTGCACTATAGGAGGAGGCACTGCACTACAGGAGGAAGCACTGCACTACAGGAGGAGGCACTGCACTACAGGAGGAGGCACTGCACTACAGGAGGAGGCACTGCACTACAGGAGGAAGCACTGCACTACAGGAGGAGGCACTGCACTACAGGAGGAGGCACTGCACTATAGGAGGAGGCACTGCACTACAGGAGGAGGCACTGCACTACAGGAGGAGGCACTGCACTACAGGAGGAGGCACTGCACTACAGGAGGAAGCACTGCACTACAGGAGGAAGCACTGCACTACAGGAGGAAGCACTGCACTACAGGAGTAGGTACTGCACTACAGGAGGAGGCACTGCACTACAGGAGGAGGCACTGCACTACAGGAGGAAGCACTGCACTACAGGAGGAAGCACTGCACTACAGGAGGAGGCACTGCACTACAGGAGGAGGCACTGCACTATAGGAGGAGGCACTGCACTACAGGAGGAAGCACTGCACTACAGGAGGAGGCACTGCACTACAGGAGGAGGCACTGCACTACAGGAGGAAGCACTGCACTACAGGAGGAAGCACTGCACTACAGGAGGAAGCACTGCACTACAGGAGGAAGCACTGCACTACAGGAGGAGGCACTGCACTACAGGAGGAGGCACTGCACTACAGGAGGAGGCACTGCACTACAGGAGGAGGCACTGCACTAGAGAAGGCACTGCACTACAGGAGGAGGCACTGTACTACAGGAGGAGGCACTGCACTACAGGAGGAAGCACTGCACTACAGGAGGAAGCACTGCACTACAGGAGGAGGCACTGCACTACAGGAGGAGGCACTGCACTACAGGAGGAAGCACTGCACTACAGGAGGAGGCACTGCACTACAGGAGGAGGCACTGCACTACAGGAGGAGGCACTGCACTAGAGAAGGCACTGCACTACAGGAGGAGGCACTGCACTACAGGAGGAGGTACTGCACTACAGGAGGAGGCACTGCACTATAGGAGGAGGCACTGCACTACAGGAGGAGGCACTGCACTACAGGAGGAGGTACTGCACTACAGGGGGAGGCACTGCACTATAGGAGGAGGCACTGCACTACAGGAGGAAGCACTGCACTACAGGAGGAGGCACTGCACTACAGGAGGAGGCACTGCACTACAGGAGGAGGTAGCACTGCACTACAGGAGGAGGTAGCACTGCACTACAAGAGGAGGTAGCACTGCACTACAGGAGGAGGCGGCACTGCACTACAGGAGGAGGTAGCACTGCACTACAGGAGGAGGTAGCACTGCACTACAGGAAGAGGCGCTGCACTACAGGAGGAGGCGCTGCACTACAGGAGGAGGCGCTGCACTACAGGAGGAGGCGCTGCACTACAGGAGGAGGCGCTGCACTACAGGGGGAGGCGCTGCACTACAGGGGGAGGCACTGCACTACAGGGGGAGGCACTGCACTACAGGAGGAGGCACTGCATTACAGGAGGAGGCACTGCACTACAGGGGGAGGCACTGCACTACAGGGGGAGGCACTGCACTACAGGAGGAGGCACTGCACTACAGGGGGAGGCACTGCACTACAGGGGGAGGCACTGCACTACAGGAGGAGGCACTGCACTACAGGAGGAGGCACTGCACTAGAGAAGGCACTGCACTACAGGAGGAGGCACTGCACTACAGGAGGAGGCACTGCACTAGAGAAGGCACTGCACTACAGGAGGAGGCACTGTACTACAGGAGGAGGCACTGCACTACAGGAGGAGGCACTGCACTACAGGAGGAGGCACTGCACTACAGGAGGAAGCACTGCACTACAGGAGGAGGCACTGCACTACAGGAGGAGGCACTGCACTACAGGAGGAAGCACTGCACTACAGGAGGAGGCACTGCACTACAGGAGGAGGCACTGCACTACAGGAGGAGGCACTGCACTAGAGAAGGCACTGCACTACAGGAGGAGGCACTGCACTACAGGAGGAGGTACTGCACTACAGGAGGAGGCACTGCACTATAGGAGGAGGCACTGCACTACAGGAGGAGGCACTGCACTACAGGAGGAGGTACTGCACTACAGGGGGAGGCACTGCACTATAGGAGGAGGCACTGCACTACAGGAGGAAGCACTGCACTACAGGAGGAGGCACTGCACTACAGGAGGAGGCACTGCACTACAGGAGGAGGTAGCACTGCACTACAGGAGGAGGTAGCACTGCACTACAGGAGGAGGTAGCACTGCACTACAGGAGGAGGTAGCACTGCACTACAGGAAGAGGCGCTGCACTACAGGAGGAGGCGCTGCACTACAGGAGGAGGCGCTGCACTACAGGAGGAGGCGCTGCACTACAGGAGGAGGTAGCACTGCACTACAGGAGGAGGTGGCACTGCACTACAGGAGGAGGCGGCACTGCACTACAGGAGGAAGCACTGCACTACAGGAGGAAGCACTGCACTACAGGAGGAAGCACTGCACTACAGGAGGAAGCACTGCACTACAGGAGGAAGCACTGCACTACAGGAGGAAGCACTGCACTACAGGAGGAGGCACTGCACTACAGGAGGAGGTAGCACTGCACTACAGGAGGAGGATGCACTGCACTACAGGAGGAGGCACTGCACTACAGGAGGAAGCACTGCACTACAGGAGGAGGCACTGCACTACAGGAGGAGGCACTGCACTACAGGAGGAGGCACTGCACTACAGGGGGAGGCACTGCACTACAGGAGGAGGCACTGCACTAGAGGAGGAGGCACTGCACTACAGGAGGAGGCACTGCACTACAGGAGGAGGCACTGCACTACAGGAGGAGGCACTGGAGGGACTGGAGGGATTGACAAACCCAAACCTTAAATCTGGTACTTGACCTTTGTGCCTACAAGTTACACTACTTATTAAAAAACTGGGAAACTAATATTATGGTAATGTGGGAAGCATTTATTAACACAAAACTAAATTATTAAATAACATAAATTTAAACATTTCCCAACTTGCCCGGCCCTCTTGTGTTCTTCCGAAACTTGGGAACCAACTTTGCCCGAAATGGCGGCTGCGTCCCTGCATGTGGGCATCTTCCAGCGCCTTAGGGCCTGTGTAACTTCCGCCTTCGCTGTGACAACTGTAGGAAAACAGAAGGAAACAGCCAGAACCGAGGAAAGAAAAGCTGAAAAGAAATAATTCTGAGGGCAGGGTGGGAGGGTGACTTCTCGCCTCTTCGGTCCAGGGGGCAGAAGGAAAGAGGCCCCCCCCACGTGCTCTCGGACTTTATAAAACCACCGGGCGGGTCCTTACCCGCCCCCAAACACCGCCTCCGGTGACCTCACACGGGAGGGGTAAAGGGGCAAGCCCCACCAGCCTACCAGAAGGCTTGAAACCACCCCCTACAGTCCTCAGCCCCTTCGCTATTTGCTTTGGAGCTTATTAAGGATGCACTGCACTACAGGAGGAGGCACTGCACTATAGGAGGAGGCACTGCACTACAGGAGGAGGCACTGCACTACAGGGGGAGGCACTGCACTACAGGAGGAGGCACTGCACTACAGGAGGAAGCACTGCACTACAGGGGGAGGCACTGCACTACAGGAGGAGGCACTGCACTACAGGAGGAAGCACTGCACTACAGGGGGAGGCACTGCACTACAGGAGGAGGCACTGCACTACAGGAGGAGGCACTGCACTACAGGAGGAAGCACTGCACTACAGGAGGAGGCACTGCACTACAGGAGGAGGCACTGCACTACAGGAGGAGGCACTGCACTACAGGAGGAGGCACTGCACTACAGGAGGAAGCACTGCACTACAGGGGGAGGCACTGCACTACAGGAGGAGGCACTGCACTACAGGAGGAGGCACTGCACTACAGGAGGAAGCACTGCACTACAGGGGGAGGCACTGCACTACAGGAGGAGGCACTGCACTACAGGAGGAGGCACTGCACTACAGGAGGAAGCACTGCACTACAGGAGGAAGCACTGCACTACAGGAGGAAGCACTGCACTACAGGAGGAGGTACTGCACTACAGGAGGAAGCACTGCACTACAGGAGGAAGCACTGCACTACAGGAGGAGGCACTGCACTACAGGAGGAGGCACTGCACTACAGGAGGAAGCACTGCACTACAGGAGGAAGCACTGCACTACAGGAGGAAGCACTGCACTACAGGAGGAGGCACTGCACTACAGGAGGAGGCACTGCACTACAGGAGGAGGCACCGCACTACAGGAGTAGGCACTGCACTACAGGAGGAGGCACTGCACTAGAGAAGGCACTGCACTACAGGAGGAGGCACTGCACTACAGGAGGAGGCACTGCACTACAGGAGGAGGCACTGCACTACAGGAGGAAGCACTGCACTACAGGAGGAAGCACTGCACTACAGGAGGAGGCACTGCACTACAGGAGGAGGCACTGCACTACAGGAGGAGGCACTGCACTACAGGAGGAGGCACTGCACTAGAGAAGGCACTGCACTACAGGAGGAGGCACTGCACTACAGGAGGAGGTACTGCACTACAGGAGGAGGCACTGCACTATAGGAGGAGGCACTGCACTACAGGAGGAGGCACTGCACTACAGGAGGAGGTACTGCACTACAGGGGGAGGCACTGCACTATAGGAGGAGGCACTGCACTACAGGAGGAAGCACTGCACTACAGGAGGAGGCACTGCACTACAGGAGGAGGCACTGCACTACAGGAGGAGGCACTGCACTACAGGAGGAGGCACTGCACTACAGGAGGAGGTAGCACTGCACTACAGGAGGAGGTAGCACTGCACTACAGGAGGAGGTAGCACTGCACTACAGGAGGAGGCACTGCACTACAGGAGGAAGCACTGCACTACAGGAGGAGGCACTGCTCTACAGGAGGAGGCACTGCACTACAGGAGGAGGCACTGCACAAGAGGAGGCTTCAAATCTCCAAAATAGGAGGCAATGGACAGCAACAGAGTAGGAGGAATTACACCAGAAAAAGAGGCACTGCACTATAGGAGGAGGCACTGCACTACAGGGGGAGGCACTGCACTACAGGAGGAGGCACTGCACTACAGGAGGAAGCACTGCACTACAGGGGGAGGCACTGCACTACAGGAGGAGGCACTGCACTACAGGAGGAGGCACTGCACTACAGGAGGAAGCACTGCACTACAGGAGGAGGCACTGCACTACAGGAGGAGGCACTGCACTACAGGAGGAGGCACTGCACTACAGGAGGAGGCACTGCACTACAGGAGGAAGCACTGCACTACAGGGGGAGGCACTGCACTACAGGAGGAGGCACTGCACTACAGGAGGAGGCACTGCACTACAGGAGGAAGCACTGCACTACAGGAGGAAGCACTGCACTACAGGAGGTAGCACTGCACTACAGGAGGAGGCACTGCACTACAGGAGGAAGCACTGCACTACAGGAGGAAGCACTGCACTACAGGAGGTAGCACTGCACTACAGGAGGAGGCACTGCACTACAGGAGGAGGCACTGCACTACAGGAGGAAGCACTGCACTACAGGAGGAGGCACTGCACTACAGGAGGAGGCACTGCACTACAGGAGGAGGCACTGCACTACAGGAGGAGGCACTGCACTACAGGAGGAGGCACTGCACTATAGGAGGAGGCACTGCACTACAGGAGGAGGCACTGCACTACAGGAGGAAGCACTGCACTACAGGAGGAAGCACTGCACTACAGGAGGAGGCACTGCACTACAGGAGGAGGCACTGCACTATAGGAGGAGGTACTGCACTACAGGAGGAAGCACTGCACTACAGGAGGAGGTACTGCACTACAGGAGGAAGCACTGCACTACAGGAGGAAGCACTGCACTACAGGAGGAGGCACTGCACTACAGGAGGAGGCACTGCACTACAGGAGGAAGCACTGCACTACAGGAGGAAGCACTGCACTACAGGAGGAGGCACTGCACTACAGGAGGAGGCACTGCACTACAGGAGGAGGCACCGCACTACAGGAGGAGGCACTGCACTACAGGAGGAGGCACTGCACTAGAGAAGGCACTGCACTACAGGAGGAGGCACTGCACTACAGGAGGAGGCACTGCACTACAGGAGGAGGCACTGCACTACAGGAGGAAGCACTGCACTACAGGAGGAAGCACTGCACTACAGGAGGAGGCACTGCACTACAGGAGGAGGCACTGCACTACAGGAGGAGGCACTGCACTACAGGAGGAGGCACTGCACTAGAGAAGGCACTGCACTACAGGAGGAGGCACTGCACTACAGGAGGAGGTACTGCACTACAGGAGGAGGCACTGCACTATAGGAGGAGGCACTGCACTACAGGAGGAGGCACTGCACTACAGGAGGAGGTACTGCACTACAGGGGGAGGCACTGCACTATAGGAGGAGGCACTGCACTACAGGAGGAAGCACTGCACTACAGGAGGAGGCACTGCACTACAGGAGGAGGCACTGCACTACAGGAGGAGGCACTGCACTACAGGAGGAGGCACTGCACTACAGGAGGAGGTAGCACTGCACTACAGGAGGAGGTAGCACTGCACTACAGGAGGAGGTAGCACTGCACTACAGGAGGAGGCACTGCACTACAGGAGGAAGCACTGCACTACAGGAGGAGGCACTGCTCTACAGGAGGAGGCACTGCACTACAGGAGGAGGCACTGCACAAGAGGAGGCTTCAAATCTCCAAAATAGGAGGCAATGGACAGCAACAGAGTAGGAGGAATTACACCAGAAAAAGAGGCACTGCACTACAGGAGGAGGCACTGCACTACAGGAGGAGGTAGCGCTGCACTACAGGAGGAGGTAGCACTGCACTACAGGAGGAGGTGGCACTGCACTACAGGAGGAGGCGGCACTGCACTACAGGAGGAGGCGGCACTGCACTACAGGAGGAGGTAGCACTGCACTACAGGAGGAGGTAGCACTGCACTACAGGAAGAGGCGCTGCACTACAGGAGGAGGCGCTGCACTACAGGAGGAAGCACTGCACTACAGGAGGAGGCACTGCACTACAGGGGGAGGCACTGCACTACAGGAGGAAGCACTGCACTACAGGAGGAGGCACTGCACTACAGGAGGAAGCACTGCACTACAGGAGGAAGCACTGCACTACAGGAGGAGGCACTGCACTACAGGAGGAGGTAGCACTGCACTACAGGAGGAGGTAGCACTGCACTACAGGAGGAGGATGCACTGCACTACAGGAGGAGGCACTGCACTACAGGAGGAAGCACTGCACTACAGGAGGAGGCACTGCACTACAGGAGGAGGCACTGCACTACAGGAGGAGGCACTGCACTACAGGAGGAAGCACTGCACTACAGGAGGAGGCACTGCACTACAGGAGGAGGCACTGCACTACAGGAGGAAGCACTGCACTACAGGGGGAGGCACTGCACTACAGGAGGAGGCACTGCAGTACAGGAGGAAGCACTGCACTACAGGAGGAGGCACTGCACTACAGGAGGAAGCACTGCACTACAGGAGGAGGTACTCCACTACAGGAGGAAGCACTGCACTACAGGAGGAGGCACTGCACTACAGGAGGAAGCACTGCACTACAGGGGGAGGCACTGCACTACAGGAGGAGGCACTGCACTACAGGAGGAGGCACTGCACTACAGGAGGAGGCACTGCACTAGAGGAGGCACTGCACTACATAAGGAGGCACTGCACTACTGGAGGAAGCACTGCACTACAGGAGGAGGTACTCCACTACAGGAGGAGGCACTGCACTACAGGAGGAGGCACTGCACTACAGGAGGAAGCACTGCACTACAGGGGGAGGCACTGCACTACAGGAGGAGGCACTGCACTACAGGAGGAGGCACTGCACTAGAGGAGGCACTGCACTACATAAGGAGGCACTGCACTACTGGAGGAGGCACTGCACTATAGAAGGCACTGTATTAGAGGAGGCACTGCACTAGATAAGAAGGCACTGCACTAGAGGAGGAGGCACTGCACCAGAGGAGGAGGCACTGCACCAGAGGAGGAGGCACTGCACTAGAGGAGGAGGCACTGCACCAGAGGAGGAGGCACTGCACCAGAGGAGGAGGCACTGCACTATAGAAGGCACTGTATTAGAGGAGGCACTGCACTAGATAAGAAGGCACTGCACTAGAGGAGGAGGCACTGCACCAGAGGAGGAGGCACTGCACCAGAGGAGGAGGCACTGCACCAGAGGAGGAGGCACTGCACTAGAGGAGGAGGCACTGCACCAGAGGAGGAGGCACTGCACCAGAGGAGGAGGCACTGCACTAGAGGAGGAGGCACTGCTCTGGGGTTCTCCATTGTGTGGAGTTCCCCTTTAAACCCCTCAGCCTCACTTCCCCTGCAGCTCATTGTACTTTTGTCTCTGGGACATTTGGACAAAAGGGTCAGGACAGGAATAGATCGGGCGGCTTCGATTTCAGCCTAAAAAGGTTCTGCCCATTTCTGGCGGCTCCATTACATCCACGAAACCGGAGCCGGCGCGTTCCTCTCCAAGGGCAGAGATGAGGGAAGACGCCCCCCACCCCGTCCCCCAATAACCTCCGATCACATAACCTTGCTGATACATTCATGGCTATGGGGAATCCTCCTGCTTGCTGTCATGGAATGGAAACAGCTGCTGAGCTCGTCACTATGTATCAGTGTAGGCTGGACGCCCAACAGAATGTGCTGCTACATTGCACCAAACTATAGCTGTGAGCAGTGATGTGTACAATGTGATTTCACATAGAACCTGTCAGCAGGATTTACAGCTCAGACTACAGCCCTCCAAATACCTGCTGCAGAGAGCACAGAGCGCAGCAGTGTGAGGACACAGCTCCAGCACTTTGAGAAGCCTGAAATATAAAAGCAGTTTTCACAGTCCTGCTGCTACTAACAACATGCACAGTGGTCGCATTACTCTCCAGGGACAATCCAAAGCACTGGCTGCAGTCTGCATCCGCAACTACTGATCGATTAAAAATCCCAGGAAAACTTCTCTGCCTACAATAAACCTGAGTGATCCCTCGTGTGTATGAACAGGAAAAGTTTGTGAACCTCCTGATCTCCTTGGTGTATACCGGATTCTCTTCCCCCCCCCCCCCCCGATCCTTCCTCCCCCCCTGAGCCATTATCCTGTCTGCAGGGCTTCCTACGGCAAGTTTAGTGGTTTGCGGTTTTCTACAGAGTCTCCTCTCTGTTTGTTACAGTGTATCAGTGCAGTGACATTTCCAGGAGGATCGAGCCCACGGATCTCTGTGATGTACGAGGTGTCCCCCAAGGCCACGTGTGACCTCCACGTCTCTATCCATAGTGTAGTGTCGTGCATACAAGGCCTGCTGGATCATAGTAGATAGTCAGCTCTTGGGGATAGAGTGTTGTTCCTTATAGATCAACCCGTAGCTTAGATCACTGGACCAGGCCACCGGGATGGAATATTAGGCATTAGGGGATCAGCCAATCACGATGGACCGGTCATTAAATTCTCTGGACCACCAGGTCAATACTTCCACTGATCGCACAAAGATAAACTTTGATCGTTCTCTACCACAAGGATTAAGACTGGAACTAAGACATGAAATTGACTGTACACCACTGACCTCCAGGACATGGCACTGACTGTATACCACTGACCTCCAGGACATGGCACTGACTGTATACCACTGACTGCCAGGACATGCACTGACTGTATACCACTGACTGCCAGGACATGGCACTGACTGTATACCACTAACCTCCAGGACATGGCACTGACTGTATACCACTGACCTCCAGGACATGGCACTGACTGTATACCACTGACTGCCAGGACATGCACTGACTGTATACCACTGACTGCCAGGACATGGCACTGACTGTATACCACTAACCTCCAGGACATGGCACTGACTGTATACCACTGACTGCCAGGACATGGCACTGACTGTATATCACTGACCTCCAGGACATGGCACTGACTGTATACCACTGACCTCCAGGACATGGCACTGACTGTATAACACTGACCTCCAGGACATGACGCTGACTGTATAACACTAACCACCAGGACATGGCGCTGACTGTATACCACTGACCTCCAGGACATGGCACTGACTGTATACCACTAACCTCCAGGACATGGCACTGACTGTATAACACTGACCTCCAGGACATGGTGCTGACTGTATACCACTAACCTCCAGGACATGGCACTGACTGTATAACACTGACCTCCAGGACATGGTGCTGACTGTATACCACTAACCTCCAGGACATGGCGCTGACTGTATACCACTAACCTCCAGGACATGGCACTGACTGTATACCACTGACTGCCAGGACATGGCACTGACTGTATATCACTGACCTCCAGGACATGGCACTGACTGTATAACACTGACCTCCAGGACATGGCACTGACTGTATATCACTGACCTCCAGGACATGGCACTGACTGTATAACACTGACCCCCAGGACATGGCACTGACTGTATACCACTGACCTCCAGGACATGGCACTGACTGTATACCACTGACTGCCAGGACATGCACTGACTGTATACCACTGACTGCCAGGACATGGCACTGACTGTATACCACTAACCTCCAGGACATGGCACTGACTGTATACCACTGACTGCCAGGACATGGCACTGACTGTATATCACTGACCTCCAGGACATGGCACTGACTGTATACCACTGACCTCCAGGACATGGCACTGACTGTATAACACTGACCTCCAGGACATGACGCTGACTGTATAACACTAACCACCAGGACATGGCGCTGACTGTATACCACTGACCTCCAGGACATGGCACTGACTGTATAACACTGACCTCCAGGACATGGTGCTGACTGGATACCACTAACCTCCAGGACATGGCACTGACTGTATAACACTGATCTCCAGGACATGGCGCTGACTGTATACCACTAACCTCCAGGACATGGCACTGACTGTATACCACTGACTGCCAGGACATGGCACTGACTGTATATCACTGACCTCCAGGACATGGCACTGACTGTATAACACTGACCTCCAGGACATGGCACTGACTGTATATCACTGACCTCCAGGACATGGCACTGACTGTATAACACTGACCCCCAGGACATGGCACTGACTGTATACCACTGACCTCCAGGACATGGCACTGACTGTATACCACTAACCTCCAGGACATGGCACTGACTGTATACGACTGACCCCCAGGACATGACACTGACTGTATACCACTGACCCCCAGGACATGGCACTGACTGTATATCACTGACCTCCAGGACATGGCGCTGACTGTATACCACTGACCTCCAGGACATGGCACTGACTGTATACCACTGACCTCCAGGACATGGCACTGACTGTATAACACTGACCTCCAGGACATGACACTGACTGTATAACACTGACCTCCAGGACATGGCACTGACTGTATATCACTGACCTCCAGGACATGGCACTGACTGTATACCACTGACCGCCAGGACATGGCGCTGACTGTATACCACTGACCTCCAGGACATGGCACTGACTGTATAACACTGACCTCCAGGACATGGCACTGACTGTATAACACTGACCCCCAGGACATGGCACTGACTGTATACCACTGACCTCCAGGACATGGCACTGACTGTATATCACTGACCTCCAGGACATGGCACTGACTGTATATCACTGACCTCCAGGACATGGCACTGACTGTATAACACTGACCCCCAGGACATGGCACTGACTATATAACACTGACCTCCAGGACATGGCACTGACTGTATACCACTGACCTCCAGGACATGGCACTGACTGTATAACACTGACCCCCAGGACATGGCACTGACTGTATATCACTGACCTCCAGGACATGGCACTGACTGTATAACACTGACCTCCAGGACATGGCACTGACTGTATAACACTGACCTCCAGGACATGGCACTGACTGTATAACACTGACCTCCAGGACATGGCACTGACTGTATACCACTGACCTCCAGGACATGGCACTGACTGTATACCACTGACCTCCAGGACATGGCACTGACTGTATAACACTGACCCCCAGGACATGGCACTGACTGTACACCACTGACCGCCAGGACATGGCGCTGACTGTATACCACTGACCTCCAGGACATGGCACTGACTGTATACCACTGACCTCCAGGACATGGCACTGACTGTATAACACTGACCTCCAGGACATGGCACTGACTGTATATCACTGACCTCCAGGACATGGCGCTGACTGTATATCACTGACCTTCAGGACATGGCACTGACTGTATATCACTGACCGCCAGGACATGGCGCTGACTGTATATCACTGACCTCCAGGACATGGCGCTGACTGTATAACACTGACCCCCAGGACATGGCACTGACTGTATACCACTGACTGCCAGGACATGGCACTGACTGTATAACACTGACCCCCAGGACATGGCACTGACTGTATACCACTGACTGCCAGGACATGGCACTGACTGTATATCACTGACCTCCAGGACATGGTGCTGACTGTATATCACTGACCTCCAGGACATGGTGCTGACTGTATAACACTGACCTCCAGGACATGGCACTGACTGTATATCACTGACTGCCAGGACATGGCACTGACTGTATAACACTGACCTCCAGGACATGGCACTGACTGTATACCACTGACTGCCAGGACATGGCACTGACTGTATACCACTGACCTCCAGGACATGGTGCTGACTGTAAACCACTGACCTCCAGGACATGGCACTGACTGTATAACACTGACCTCCAGGACATGGCGCTGACTGTATACCACTGACCTCCAGGACATGGCGCTGACTGTATACCACTGACCTCCAGGACATGGAGCTGACTGTATATCACTGACCGCCAGGACATGGCACTGACTGTATATCACTTACCTCCAGGACATGGCGCTGACTGTATATCACTGACCCCCAGGACATGGCACTGACTGTATATCACTGACCTCCAGGACATGGCACTGACTGTATAACACTGACCTCCAGGACATGGCACTGACTGTATACCACTGACCTCCAGGACATGGCGCTGACTGTATACCACTGACCTCCAGGACATGGCGCTGACTGTATATCACTGACCTTCAGGACATGGCACTGACTGTATATCACTGACCGCCAGGACATGGCGCTGACTGTATATCACTGACCTCCAGGACATGGCGCTGACTGTACACCACTGACCTCCAGGACATGGCACTGACTGTACACCACTGACCTCCAGGACATGGCGCTGACTGTATATCACTGACCTCCAGGACATGGCACTGACTGTATATCACTGACCGCCAGGACATGGCGCTGACTGTATATCACTGACCTCCAGGACATGGCACTGACTGTATACCACTAACCTCCAGGACATGGCACTGACTGTATACCACTGACCTCCAGGACATGGCGCTGACTGTATAACACTGACCCCCAGGACATGGCACTGACTGTATACCACTGACTGCCAGGACATGACACTGACTGTATACAACTGACCTCCAGGACATGGTGCTGACTGTACACCACTGACCTCCAGGACATGGCACTGACTGTATACCACTGACCTCCAGGACATGGCGCTGACTGTATACCACTGACCTCCAGGACATGGCGCTGACTGTATATCACTGACCTTCAGGACATGGCACTGACTGTATATCACTGACCGCCAGGACATGGCGCTGACTGTATATCACTGACCTCCAGGACATGGTGCTGACTGTATACCACTGACCTCCAGGACATGGTGCTGACTGTATATCACTGACCTCCAGGACATGGCGCTGACTGTATAACACTGACCCCCAGGACATGGCACTGACTGTATACCACTGACTGCCAGGACATGGCACTGACTGTATACCACTGACCTCCAGGACATGGTGCTGACTGTACACCACTGACCTCCAGGACATGGCACTGACTGTATACCACTGACCTCCAGGACATGTCGCTGACTGTATACCACTGACCGCCAGGACATGGCACTGACTGTATACCACTGACCTCCAGGACATGGCACTGACTGTATATCACTGACCTCCAGGACATGGCACTGACTGTACACCACTGACCTCCAGGACATGGCGCTGACTGTATACCACTGACCGCCAGGACATGGCGCTGACTGTATACCACTGACCGCCAGGACATGGCACTGACTGTATACCACTGACCTCCAGGACATGGCACTGACTGTATAACACTGACCTCCAGGACATGGCACTGACTGTATATCACTGACCTCCAGGACATGGCGCTGACTGTATATCACTGACCGCCAGGACATGGCACTGACTGTATACCACTGACCCCCAGGACATGGTGCTGACTGTACACCACTGACCTCCAGGACATGACGCTGACTGTATAACACTAACCACCAGGACATGGCGCTGACTGTATACCACTGACCTCCAGGACATGGCACTGACTGTATATCACTGACCTCCAGGACATGGCACTGACTGTATAACACTGACCTCCAGGACATGGCACTGACTGTATACCACTGACCCCCAGGACATGGCGCTAACTGTACACCACTGACCTCCAGGACATGGCGCTGACTGTATATCACTGACCTCCAGGACATGGCACTTACTGTATATCACTGACCTCCAGGACATGGCACTGACTGTATACCACTGACCTCCAGGACATGGCGCTGACTGTATAACACTGACCTCCAGGACATGGCACTGACTGTATACCACTGACCTCCAGGACATGGCACTGACTGTATACCACTGACCGCCAGGACATGGCGCTGACTGTATACCACTGACCGCCAGGACATGGCACTGACTGTATACCACTGACCTCCAGGACATGGCACTGACTGTATACCACTGACCTCCAGGACATGGCACTGACTGTATACCACTGACCTCCAGGACATGGCACTGACTGTATACCACTGACCTCCAGGACATGGCGCTGACTGTATACCACTGACTGCCAGGACATGGCACTGACTGTATACCACTGACCTCCAGGACATGGCACTGACTGTACACCACTGACCTCCAGGACATGGCGCTGACTGTATAACACTGACCCCCAGGACATGGTGCTGACTGTATACCACTGACTGCCAGGACATGGCACTGACTGTATACCACTGACCTCCAGGACATGGCACTGACTGTATACCACTGACCTCCAGGACATGGCGCTGACTGTATACCACTGACTGCCAGGACATGGCACTGACTGTATACCACTGACCTCCAGGACATGGCACTGACTGTACACCACTGACCTCCAGGACATGGCGCTGACTGTATAACACTGACCCCCAGGACATGGCACTGACTGTATACCACTGACTGCCAGGACATGGCACTGACTGTATACCACTGACCTCCAGGACATGGTGCTGACTGTACACCACTGACCTCCAGGACATGGCACTGACTGTATAACACTGACCTCCTGGACATGGCACTGACTGTATACCACTGACCCCCAGGACATGGCACTGACTGTATAACACTGACCTCCAGGACATGGCACTGACTGTATACCACTGACCTCCAGCACATGGCACTGACTGTATAACACTGACCTCCAGGACATGGCACTGACTGTATAACACTGACCTCCAGGACATGGCACTGACTGTATACCACTGACCTCCAGGACATGGCGCTGACTGTATACCACTGACCGCCAGGACATGGCACTGACTGTATACCACTGACCTCCAGGACATGGCACTGACTGTATACCACTGACCTCCAGGACATGGCGCTGACTGTATATCACTGACCTCCAGGACATGGCACTTACTGTATAACACTGACCTCCAGGACATGGCACTGACTGTATATCACTGACCTCCAGGACATGGCACTGACTGTATACCACTGACCTCCAGGACATGGCACTGACTGTATAACACTGACCTCCAGGACATGGCACTGACTGTATACCACTGACCTCCAGGACATGGCACTGACTGTATACCACTGACCTCCAGGACATGGCACTGACTGTATATCACTGACCTCCAGGACATGGCACTGACTGTATACCACTGACCTCCAGGACATGGCACTGACTGTATACCACTGACCTCCAGAACATGGCGCTGACTGTATACCACTGACCTCCAGGACATGGCACTGACTGTATACCACTGACCCCCAGGACATGGCACTGACTGTATAACACTGACCTCCAGGACATGGCACTGACTGTATACCACTGACCTCCAGGACATGGCACTGACTGTATACCACTGACCTCCAGGACATGGCACTGACTGTATACCACTGACCTCCAGGACATGGCACTGACTGTATAACACTGACCTCCAGCACATGGCACTGACTGTATACCACTGACCTCCAGGACATGGCACTGACTGTATACCACTGACCTCCAGGACATGGCGCTGACTGTATATCACTGACCTCCAGGACATGGCACTGACTGTATAACACTGACCTCCAGGACATGGCACTGACTGTATATCACTGACCTCCAGGACATGGCACTGACTGTATACCACTGACCTCCAGGACATGGCACTGACTGTATACCACTGACCTCCAGGACATGGCACTGACTGTATAACACTGACCTCCAGGACATGGCACTGACTGTATAACACTGACCCCCAGGACATGGCACTGACTGTATATCACTGACCTCCAGGACATAGCACTGACTGTATACCACTGACCTCCAGGACATGGCACTGACTGTATATCACTGACCCCTAGGACATGGCACTGACTGTATACCACTGACCTCCAGGACATGGAGCTGACTGTATATCACTGACCCCTAGGACATGGCACTGACTGTATACCACTGACCTCCAGGACATGGCACTGACTGTATACCACTGACCTCCAGGACATGGCACTGACTGTATAACACTGACCTCCAGGACATGGCACTGACTGTATATCACTGACCTCCAGGACATGGCACTGACTGTATATCACTGACCTCCAGGACATGGCACTGACTGTATACCACTAACCTCCAGGACATGGCACTGACTGTATAACACTGACCCCCAGGACATGGTGCTGACTGTATACCACTAACCTCCAGGACATGGCGCTGACTGTATACCACTAACCTCCAGGACATGGCACTGACTGTATACCACTGACCCCCAGGACATGGCACTGACTGTATACCACTGACCCCCAGGACATGGCACTGACTGTATACCACTGACCTCCAGGACATGGCACTGACTGTATACCACTGACCTCCAGGACATGGCACTGACTGTATATCACTGACCTCCAGGACATAGCACTGACTGTATACCACTGACCTCCAGGACATGGCACTGACTGTATATCACTGACCCCCAGGACATGGCACTGACTGTATACCACTGACCCCCAGGACATGGCACTGACTGTATACCACTGACCTCCAGGACATGGCACTGACTGTATAACACTGACCCCCAGGACATGGCACTGACTGTATACCACTGACCTCCAGGACATGGCACTGACTGTATATCACTGACCTCCAGGACATGGCGCTGACTGTATACCACTGACCCCCAGGACATGACACTGACTGTATAACACTGACCTCCCGGACATGGCACTGACTGTATAACACTGACCTCCAGGACATGGCACTGACTGTATACCACTAACCTCCAGGACATGGCACTGACTGTATACCACTGACTGCCAGGACATGGCACTGACTGTATAACACTGACCCCCAGGACATGGCACTGACTGTATAACACTGACCTCCAGGACATGGCACTGACTGTATAACACTGACCTCCAGGACATGGCACTGACTGTATACCACTGACTGCCAGGACATGGTGCTGACTGTATAACACTGACCTCCAGGACATGGCACTGACTGTATACCACTGACCTCCAGGACATGGCACTGACTGTATACCACTGACCTCCAGGACATGGCACTGACTGTATAACACTGACCCCCAGGACATGGCACTGACTGTATACCACTGACCTCCAGGACATGGCACTGACTGTATAACACTGACCCCCAGGACATGGCACTGACTGTATATCACTGACCTCCAGGACATGGCACTGACTGTATAACACTGACCCCCAGGACATGGCACTGACTGTATAACACTGACCTCCAGGACATGGCGCTGACTGTATACCACTGACCTCCAGGACATGGCACTGACTGTATAACACTGACCCCCAGGACATGGCGCTGACTGTATAACACTGACCTCCAGGACATGGCACTGACTGTATAACACTGACCCCCAGGACATGGCACTGACTGTATATCACTGACCCCCAGGACATGGCACTGACTGTATACCACTGACCTCCAGGACATGGCACTGACTGTACACCACTGACCCCCAGGACATGGCACTGACTGTATACCACTGACCTCCAGGACATGGCACTGACTGTATAACACTGACCTCCAGGACATGGCACTGACTGTATAACACTGACCTCCAGGACATGGCACTGACTGTATACGACTGACCCCCAGGACATGGCACTGACTGTATACCACTGACCTCCAGGACATGGCACTGACTGTATACCACTGACCTCCAGGACATGGCACTGACTGTATAACACTGACCTCCAGGACATGGCACTGACTGTATACCACTGACCTCCAGGACATGGCACTGACTGTATAACACTGACCCCCAGGACATGGCACTGACTGTATAACACTGACCTCCAGGACATGGCACTGACTGTATATCACTGACCTCCAGCACATGGCACTGACTGTATACCACTGACCTCCAGGACATGGCACTGACTGTATACCACTGACCTCCAGGACATGGCACTGACTGTATAACACTGACCCCCAGGACATGGCACTGACTGTATAACACTGACCTCCAGGACATGGCACTGACTGTATAACACTGACCTCCAGGACATGGCACTGACTGTATACCACTGACCTCCAGGACATGGCACTGACTGTATAACACTGACCTCCAGGACATGGCACTGACTGTATACCACTGACCTCCAGGACATGGCACTGACTGTATACCACTGACCTCCAGGACATGGCACTGACTGTATAACACTGACCCCCAGGACATGGCACTGACTGTATAACACTGACCTCCAGGACATGGCACTGACTGTATAACACTGACCCCCAGGACATGGCACTGACTGTATATCACTGACCTCCAGGACATGGCACTGACTGTATAACACTGACCTCCAGGACATGGCACTGACTGTATAACACTGACCTCCAGGACATGGCACTGACTGTATAACACTGACCTCCAGGACATGGCACTGACTGTATATCACTGACCTCCAGGACATGGCGCTGACTGTATACCACTAACCTCCAGGACATGGCACTGACTGTATAACACTGACCTCCAGGACATGGCACTGACTGTATATCACTGACCTCCAGGACATGGCACTGACTGTATAACACTGACCCCCAGGACATGGCACTGACTGTATACCACTGACCTCCAGGACATGGCGCTGACTGTATAACACTGACCTCCAGGACATGGCACTGACTGTATACCACTGACCTCCAGGACATGGCACTGACTGTATACCACTGACCTCCAGGACATGGCACTGACTGTATAACACTGACCTCCAGGACATGGCACTGACTGTATACCACTGACCCCCAGGACATGGCACTGACTGTATACCACTGACCTCCAGGACATGGCACTGACTGTATACCACTGACCTCCAGGACATGGCACTGACTGTATACCACTGACCTCCAGGACATGGCACTGACTGTATAACACTGACCTCCAGGACATGGCACTGACTGTATAACACTGACCTCCAGGACATGGCACTGACTGTATATCACTGACCTCCAGGACATGGCGCTGACTGTATATCACTGACCTCCAGGACATGGCACTGACTGTATAACACTGACCTCCAGGACATGGCACTGACTGTATAACACTGACCTCCAGGACATGGCACTGACTGTATAACACTGACCTCCAGGACATGGCACTGACTGTATATCACTGACCTCCAGGACATGGCACTGACTGTATACCACTGACCTCCAGGACATGGCACTGACTGTATACCACTGACCTCCAGGACATGGCACTGACTGTATATCACTGACCTCCAGGACATGGCACTGACTGTATAACACTGACCTCCCGGACATGGCACTGACTGTATACCACTGACCTCCAGGACATGGCACTGACTGTATATCACTGACCCCTAGGACATGGCACTGACTGTATATCACTGACCTCCAGGACATGGCACTGACTGTATAACACTGACCTCCAGGACATGGCACTGACTGTATACCACTGACCCCCAGGACATGGCGCTGACTGTATACCACTGACCGCCAGGACATGGCGCTGACTGTATACCACTGACCGCCAGGACATGGCGCTGACTGTATACCACTGACCGCCAGGACATGGCACTGACTGTATACCACTGACCTCCAGGACATGGCACTGACTGTATATCACTGACCCCCAGGACATGGCGCTAACTGTACACCACTGACCTCCAGGACATGGCGCTGACTGTATATCACTGACCTCCAGGACATGGCACTGACTGTATACCACTGACTGCCAGGACATGGCACTGACTGTATACCACTGACCTCCAGGACATGGCACTGACTGTATACCACTGACCTCCAGGACATGGCACTGACTGTATACCACTGACCTCCAGGACATGGCACTGACTGTATAACACTGACCTCCAGGACATGGCGCTGACTGTATAACACTGACCCCCAGGACATGGCACTGACTGTATAACACTGACCTCCAGGACATGGCACTGACTGTATACCACTGACCTCCAGGACATGGCACTGACTGTATACCACTGACCTCCCGGACATGGCACTGACTGTATACCACTGACCTCCAGGACATGGCACTGACTGTATACCACTGACCTCCAGGACATGGCACTGACTGTATAACACTGACCTCCAGGACATGGCACTGACTGTATACCACTGACCTCCAGGACATGGCACTGACTGTATAACACTGACCCCCAGGACATGGCACTGACTGTATAACACTGACCTCCAGGACATGGCACTGACTGTATAACACTGACCTCCAGGACATGGCACTGACTGTATAACACTGACCCCCAGGACATGGCACTGACTGTATATCACTGACCTCCAGCACATGGCACTGACTGTATACCACTGACCTCCAGGACATGGCACTGACTGTATAACACTGACCTCCAGGACATGGCACTGACTGTATACCACTGACCTCCAGGACATGGCACTGACTGTATACCACTGACCTCCAGGACATGGCACTGACTGTATAACACTGACCTCCAGGACATGGCACTGACTGTATACCACTGACCTCCAGGACATGGCACTGACTGTACACCACTGACCTCCAGGACATGGCACTGACTGTATACCACTGACCCCCAGGACATGGCACTGACTGTATACCACTGACCTCCAGGACATGGCACTGACTGTATACCACTGACCTCCAGGACATGGCACTGACTGTATAACACTGACCTCCAGGACATGGCACTGACTGTATACCACTGACCTCCAGGACATGGCACTGACTGTACACCACTGACCTCCAGGACATGGCACTGACTGTATACCACTGACCCCCAGGACATGGCACTGACTGTACACCACTGACCTCCAGGACATGGCGCTGACTGTATATCACTGACCTCCAGGACATGGCACTGACTGTATAACACTGACCCCCAGGACATGGCACTGACTGTATACCACTGACCCCCAGGACATGGCACTGACTGTATACCACTGACCTCCAGGACATGGCACTGACTGTATAACACTGACCTCCAGGACATGGTGCT